>NW_020175414.1:5143063-5267159 GCF_003031525.2 Neophocaena asiaeorientalis asiaeorientalis
TATGATTTCTTTCCTTCTGCTAACTTTGGGTTTTGTTTGTTCTTCTTTCTCTAGTTCCTTTAGGTGTAAGGTTAGATTGTTTATTTGATATTTTTCTTTTTTCTTGAGGTAGGCTTGTACAACTATAAACTTCCCTCTTAGAACTGCTTTTGCTGCATCCCATAGGTTTGGATCATTGTGCTTTCATTGAAATTTGTCTCTAGGTATTTTTTGATTTCCTCTTAGTTTTCATTTCAGTTATTGTATTGCTTATCTCTGTTTGTTTGTTCTTTAATTCTTCTAGGTCTTTGTTAAACATTTCTTGCATCTTCTCGATCTTTGCCTCCATTCTTTTTCCGAGGTCCTGGATCATTTTCACTATCACTATTCTGAATTCTTTTTCTGGATGGTTGCCTATCTCCACTTCATTTAGTTGTTTTTCTCAGATGTTATCTTGTTCCTTCATCTGGTACATAGCCCTCTGCCTTTTCATCTTGTCTATCTTTCTGTGCATGTGTTTTTTGTTCCACAGGCTGCAGGATTGTAGTTCTTCTTACTTCTGCTGTCTGCCCTCAGGTGGAGTAGACTATCTTAGACTCTTCTGTAAGTTTCCTGATGGGAGGGACTGGTGGTGGGTAGAGTTCCAGGCATCATCTTATCCAACTGCACAAGCTACAACTTTGATCTGCTTGAATAAAGAAGACTTAGCACAATATGGACAGTTAATGCAGCACTCCCCACTGCAGCACATGAAGCTGTCAGCCTCTCCCTTCTGCTCTTGAAATAAAGAGGAAATGCAGTGTGGATTATGAGAGTCAAGGCTTTAGAAACCTCAAAATAGAATACTGGTTCCATTGGGAGATTTTAAAACCTTGTCTACCACAGTGTCTGATACAATCAGGAGCTATCTGAATAATATACCTCTAAGTAAGCTAACCTCCATCATACTCCTTCTTGTTTGTATCTTTCAGCGGACAGCAACCCCTGTCAGAGCAGAGATGTACCACATTCACTAGATTTCCCCAGTTCTAGCCATGGTAGTAGATACATAGTACTGTTGACCCTCGAACAGCACGAGGGTTAGGGACATTCAACCCTCCACACTGTGGAAAACATACAACTTACAGTTGGCTTTCTGTATAAACCTTTACCCATATCCACAGTTTCACATCTGTGGACTCAACCAACCATGGATCATGTAATTCTGCCATATTTATTACTGACAAAATCCACAAATAAGTTGACTTGTGAAGTCCAAACCCATGTTGTTCAAATGTCAACTCTAATTGAAGCCTGTTGATGAGTGAATATAACTTTTCCTTTAGGGGCAGCTCTAGGGCTACCACAGTCATAGGTGAGGCAAGTTTTAAGCTTCCTGTATCAGTGCCTTTGGCTTTTCCAAGTAATCTGATTCAGATTGTCTGTGCATTCTTGATGAGAGAAAGGTAGTCTGAGCTTATCAGTCATGGGTTTTCACTTTTTTCACCATTGCTCTATGTAGTCTCATTATCTAGCTGAAGGAGACAACTCTAAACAGGACTGACTTTCCATTGATTGGCTTTGCTTCTGGTTTGATTCATCTGAATGGCAATCAAGGAAGGGCCTTCACAAGAGTGCAGCTGGCAGTAAGGGTTTATTTGCTTTTATACTTTACATAATACAGGGTAAATTTTGTTTCTTCTAACTAAACATCTGACATTATCCATTTCACTAAATTTCTCACAAAGTGTCCTCCTAATGAACATGCACTAACTTACAATAAGTCACACAACTGTGACTGAAAGGCAGCCATGTCCATCTGCATTTTTATCGTGGTCTATGCAAATTTAAAGTCTGCATGCCTGCCGGGTCCTGTTTCCTAGTGTGAGGACTCCTAGACACCCCTCGTTTGCCAGCATTCCTGGGGAAGAAACATGGACCGAGCATTAGAGACCTCTCCCAGCTACAAGAGGAATCTCAGTACCAGCACTGCTTCCCCTGGCCCTCCCCTCTCCAACTTCCTGGAAATGGAGGTCATTCCTCTTTTCTAGAAGACCAAGGGTCCCTGCCCTGCTCTGAGTGTCACAAGATAGAGAAGACAGAATAAGCAGCAAAATAAAAGATTGGATGCTGTTTCCAGGAATTCACTCCCATTCTCAGATTACAGATTATCTAAAGGGAAAATTTCACTCAACCAAAAAATCCATTCAGCTCTGTGAAGCTGCAGATGTTATAAATGGACACTTTCCTAAAGATCACCAAACCTTGAATTTTTCCTGCCAGAGAGGAGCTGATCTTCATGGATACCCATGTTATTACCAGACATTAAGAAGGAAGGTGAACTCTGTTCTCTCCTCACAAAAGACATTTTTTGCCTTTCCCTCTCCTCTTCCACTGAACCCACTATGTTTATAAGTACAAGCTACGACTCTGGAGATGGAAAATCTGATACTGTCAGCACAAGTGGAACAAAATGAAAAGGGAAAAAAACCTACATCCATCTGGACTTCCATATGTTCTGTAGCCAGGAGGCTAATATAATTCCTTGAATGTTGGTTATAAAGCAATGTGATATGGATAACTGCTATGCACTGAGCTTATTTAGACAAGTGTTCTTTCTACTCAATAAACCTTTGAAAGGATTAAAGTACAATCACTCCCAATTATCTACCCATAATTTCTTCCCTTCTATCAGAGTTTGGACCATACCCTACAACTGGTCCCTGTTTTTATCCCAGTCTGAGTCCCTGTCCACTGGACCAGGGGATAGAGTGTAACAAGATGCATGAATTCAGGGAAGGTTAAGAAGTTGAACATGACAAGGGTGCTGGGTGCACAGCCAGGCAGAGGGCTGATGACAGTTCTGCCTAATGAGTTAGGAGCCAGGCTGTACATAGCCTTATATGTTATGGAATGGATTTCATATCTGAGCAACAGGAACCCTTTGCAGTAATGTGATGCTTTTTGTTTGAAAGAAATAATCCTGGTGACAGTGTGGACAATATGCACAAGAATAGAAAAAAGATGAGGGGACAATTTGGTGGGATTGCCATGGTCCAGCAAAGAAATATGAAGACTAAACTAAAGCAACTCCTGTAGGTATGGAGAGGAAAACCCAAGTTGAATGTTGTACTCAGAATTATACACTGTGAAAAGTTACTCTCCTCTTGTCAAAAAACAAAGCAAAAGTAGAACCCCCAAGGAATCCTTCTGGGGATTTTCACAGCCCCTATTATATAAAGAAGAATATTAGGGAGTCTTCACACTTGTTGAAAAATACTGGGGAAAAAAGTGGGGGGAACCTTAAAATTATACACTTTATTTCTTTATCTTATACACCTTATTTCTTTACCTTATACACCTTATCTCTTATCTTTATCAACAGTCATTAATATTTTAATTTCTCATCTTAACGTGTAAGTTGCTTCATGATTTCTAAAACTCATAGTTTTCTGTATCCTAATTTTATTCTGTTACACTGAGTATAAAAACACCCTTGGTGTTTCTTTCTTTTCATTTTTTTCTGATGACACCTCAGATTTCCACCTCCAAAAGCTCAGTAACAACTTTGACCATGGGCCCTTTAGTACACTTCATAATAAAATTAAAACTAAATAGATTTCAACTTAATGTTTCTACATCCTCTTTTATATATATCCTTTAAAGTTGGAGACCACACAATGGTCTTTGTGCCAATTATTTTTTAAAAAGAGGGGAGTTTTGCAAGATACATTTCCCCCTAAAAATTTAAATCTTCTGCTAAAATCTGGTCAAAATTATTGCTACATGAAAGAACTGAAAAGAGCCACGATTCAGTGTGGGTAGATGAATACTACTATAATATAATTTACAAAGATTGCACCGTGCTAACCAAACTCTCTTTTGTTCTACAGTTGGAATAATTGTGTATTCCAAAGATTTTCACCTGTTAGGAAGGATGGGCCGGCTTAGCTGAACACTGTTTTGTAGGTCAACAAGTTCAAGGTCACCCCTTAGAAGCAGCTTCTGAAGAGCTCCAGAGCATGACATGAATTAGATAACCATACCAACCTCAGCAGAGCTTGGCACTCAGATGCTCAGGGACCCACAGCCTGGATACAGAGGAGTCTGAATCTTAGACATTAGAAGTGGGTGGGATGACAGGATTGTGAGACATGTTTTAAAAGAATTAAGGATTCCGAAAGAGTGGGAGGAAATCACCTCATGTCCTCACTGAAGCTTCTTGTGAAGCCTGGACACTAACCCGCTGCAATCAGAAGCAGATGTTTCTGATTTCTAGCTTTCTCTTTGTTATGAAAATAAGCACAGGTTAAAAGAGAACTGCGTTTGTTGGACCACGATTTGAAGCACGAATCCCACAGGTATGGGAGAGATGGGAGAAATGGCAGCAGAAGCCCTCACCTGTTTTCTGATGGGCTGTGCAGAAAGACAATCTCTTGAGAAGTAAACAAGTTTGTCAGTTCACTAAGAAAGCAGCAAACCAGCTGTCACTCTATTGCACAACACTTAGTCTTTAATTTTATCCCAAAGACACAAAAACAGACATCCAATACCACCTCTCCGTTCTCCTAAGTAATACATTGGAATTGAGATTCTCCAAGTCCACAGAGAAAAAATGTAATTGTAGTAACTAGAATAGGGAGAAAATAAACATATATATATATATAAGGGAGAAGTAGTCATCAGCTGCTAACTTAGGATTGGTTTTTCAGTGGGTCTTCCTAATCCTGTCTGGAGTCTTTATAATAAAGGCAGCTTCCATTTTCACCAGTATAAGCCTATATTTCAAAAGCAAATTGGATACCTGCATGAACAAGCAGGCAGTTAGGCAGCTAATTACTGTTTGCAATTCAATTACCTAATTACTGTGGGCAAGTGTAGGGTGTTTGTGCAAGCAAACAGTGCCACCCACAAATATTGCAGATTTGATTAAGAAGGCTTAGGTACAAAGATCCGTGTTCACTGCTAGTGCCTAATAGGCTCAATAATTTTCCCTCTGGGCCCAGGAAAGTCCAGATTAAACACTCTTCTAGGAATGGAGTGGGGAAAAGCCCACCTAAGCAGACCTCACAAGCTTCTCTCCATGTCAGGCTGATGCTAAGATGGAGCTCTGCCTCACTACTCAAAGTATGGTCCACAGAGCAGCAGTATCAGCATCTTTTGGGAGCCTGTTTGAGAAGCAGAATCTCGGGCCCCATCCTAGAACTACTGAATTAGAATTTGCATTATTGTAAGATGCCCAGGTGATTCATATGCACCTGCGTGTTTGAAAAGCACCACCATAGATAGCTCCTCCAGAAACAAGGTTGGCCTTGGTTCTAAGTCTGCAGAGTTAGGTTGGGGGAGGGGGAAGTGGGGGGAGGGAGTGTTATCCTTGGAAGTTTTCCTTTAAAATGAGAGCCAGGATGGTAGAAGGAGATGACCAGTGTTTATTCAGCCACAATGAGCAAGCTTGAAGCTTCAAGAGAAATCCTAAAGAGGAAACCTTTCAGGAATAAATCCTGAAAATGCTAATACTGAGAGTACTCAGCACGCGCCCTGGGAGACAGCAAAGACGATGGAGCTCGTTACCCCACTAAAGGCTTTCACGTGTCATTCCATAAGCATTCTCTTCTCATCTAGGATCCGTTTGCCTGGTAATATTTATCTACATCTGGGACTACATGTTCAGCCACAAAATCATTCTGTGAATGCCCCCAACCAGGACTTTGAGTCCAATTAATCAGTACAATCTTCCTCCACAGAAGAGCAATATAAGAGGACTCTATTTTGTGGTCTCTGCCAATCTCCACAGAGACCGACCACACTGATGCCTTTACCCAAACGTTGCTGAGACGATGGTCATGCAGCGTCAGGGAGAGGATTTTTCTACTCCCAGAGAGACTGCTTCAACCACCTCATCAATCTTTCTCACTTTGCATGGTGCTGGAACCTGAGAGCATGACATTTTAGGCAAAATGGTGTAGTTTGTCCTCATGATCTAGAGGAAAAGCACTGCACTGGAATCAGGGACCTGACCCCACCACTTAACAGCTGGGCAACCTCGGGCTCAGTCTCATATCCAGAAAATGAGGGGATTGAATTGGATGGTTTCATTAACTCCCTTTCCAGTTCCCACAATAATGTGTCTTCATCTCTCCATAATTGGGCTCACAGCTTCTAAGCCTACCTCCAGATGCCCCATAGAGCACATGAGACCTTCCATTTCCCAGCGTGGGCCTTTTCAGCTATCTCCCACCTATACTTTCCTACCATGAATCTCATCCAGTTCAGAGCTTCCTTCAGCTATCTGTTCCATTGGACACCTTCCACAAAGCTGTACTCTAAAGTATTAGCAGCTAATTTAAACGTGTGAACTTTCCCATGGTGTATTTAGGCTTGAATGGAAAACTCTTGCCTTAGCGCAGAGGACTCAATTTCTAATGATGAAACTTTAAACTTGCTTCCTTGGTAAAGAAACTATGGTGTGTCTACACATAGCCAAAGCACTGATCATGAGGCCACAAAACACAATCTGTCTCTTTTTGTTCCAGCAACTGAGGCCCAGAGACATGAACTCACTTGCCCAGGGAGTTGTCAGGATTAGAATGAACATTTCCTGAATCTCAACACTGTAAGGAGGTTCATCTTTTTTATTGTTATTGTTATTAAAGCAATTGCAATTTGAGGTAAGTGCTGATCAATCAGCATGATCATTAACTTTGTATCTTAAAAGGTCAATGGGAGACCAGATCTCAGACAGGAAATGGTTTTCATCTCAGGACTTCTTCTGAAAAGGAAATGAGAAAGTATCTTTCACAATAATGCTTTACAGTAGTTACCCAAATGAAAGTTAGTGGACTCTTAAAATCAGTCATTCAATAACCCAAAGGGAAAAGGCAACATTGCTGAGAGCACAGAGATTATTACAAGAGACCAAGACAGAGAAAAGGATGCAAGGAAACCTCTGACTGTCAGTCACTGAGGTCAATGACTTTGCATCTTTGTCTGGGCTTGGATTGGATGATCTCTACATTTTTCTCATACTCTGAAAGTATTTTGAAAAAAAGTGTAATAGGTAGGAATAATGAATCAAAAGCCCAAAATGAAGGTTAGTAGGAATAAATAAAAGGTCTGATATGTGGATCCATATAAATAACTGTACAAGGACAGGATGAAGTGAAGCCATTGTTCAGCAGCTCTATGATTTTTTTAAAAGTCACTGATACCAGTCAATCTCATATGACTTTGAAAGGGTTAAGTTCAAGCAACGTTAACATATGTTCATTTGAATATAAATTAAGGAAAATTATAGTCCTCCTCTTCTTGGTTAGACCACATCTAGAGTTGCATTTCATTTTGATACTGCATTTAAGAAGCACATGGATAACCAGAAGAAAGTGGTCAGAATGGTGAAGGGACTCTGAACTTTGTCCTGTGAGGAATGATAGAAAGATGCAGAATGTTTAGTCTGAGGGGGGAAAAAGGCTCCATATGACCTGATGAATACTTGAAGGGCTGTCATTTTCAGGAGGGGCTGGTGTTATTCTGTGTAGTCCCAGTAAGTGGAGTCAGGGTCAGTGCAAAAGAGTTGCAGAGGGAGGACTCTGAGAAGTCAGGGGCGTCCAAACTCAGAATGGGTGACCTCAGGAGGTCACCAGAGCAGTCCAAGCCCCTCTGTTTGTTCTTCTTTGGAAAATATCCAAGCATCACATGAGTGGATGAGCAAGGGGACCCTTCCCAACTAAGGGTCTATGAAATGAAGAGAGAAGCTGGACAGAAAGAGAAAGCAGAGATGAGCACATGCCAGGTGTTTATTACTGCTTTAAATGAAACCATTCCTGTCTAGGGAATAGCACTAAATCACTCATTTTCACAGGGGGATAATTTTAGTCTATTTTGCTAATAGACATAGAAGGCACTTCTACAGCATTACGACAATTAAGGCACTCTTGATGTCACTGATATAACAAGGCTATCACCTATTAGTAAGTTTTATTTTTCACTAATGAGACACAAATATCTTGTGTTTATAACTAGATAACTCATTTTTTTCTGTACCTAATATGTGAATTCACTACATGTGCCTTAGTTAAGTTTGTCATATCTCATTAACAAACTGTATTTTTACCTGACCAGTGGAAAACTCATCATGTTAATGGCAACTCTTATTACTTCATGAAGAAGTGTGTTGCCTTTGCTTTGTATTCATTCTAGGTTTCTTTGGTGCTGCCAGTGTAACTATAATTTATTAAGATGTGGCTGTCTTCAGTAGTGTCACCATCTGTGTTATTAATACAAAAGCAAAACAAAATCTGCTCCTTTTATCTTATATCTACCACTGCCCCCACCCCCAAACGCAATGATTGTCTTATTTTGACTTGGCCTAGAGGCATGAATTGTTTCCTGATTTTAAGAGCCTCCACTTGGAAAGTGTTTGAAGTTCACCTCTTCTCTATAGACACAAGAGAAATCACTAAAACTCTGACAATACACATCACAATCAAATGTGCAGATGTCTACAACTATTAATTAGTACAGATATTGAAATTATCAGAGAAAAACGTTCCTCTGTGGTTTGTATCACTATAGTCTGTTTTGAAATTGTACTGTATTACTCCCAATAAAGGCCTGGAGACAGAGAAGAAAGATATATCAATTCATAAAAAAGTGAGCATTTTTTATAAGTAAAACAATAAGCTACTAATTCTTTTTGGGAAAAGGAAAAAAAAGGAGCAGTGACTTTTGGACAGCTAAGGGGTAAAATAAGGCCCCTGATTCCTAGAAAGTAAAGGAAAAGAACCTGTAAGAATGCTGGAGAAAGTACATAAGGGGATGTGAAGACGCCAGAGGCCACTTTTTCCTGCTTTTTAGTTTTTCCTGGGTTATAGTGAAGCCAACTGCCAAAGAAAATAGTTATGTCAGCTTATATCTGGGCAGGAGGTAGAAACAGCCTCAAATAAGAGGAGCCCTGGGCCAGTAAGAGTCTCTCCTTTGTAAAGGCCTCTGAAGAGCTACACTATCCCTCGGTAACCCTCCAGAGCCTCCCAAGAAATGTTCTTTGAATGATCATTCTCGGGGAGTTCAGTCCATTAAATGACCTGGGATTTCAAGCTCATGTCTTTCTCTTGATCACCACTATTTTTACCAAGGTTCTGGCACATATTAGAAGCCGGAGGGAAGGAGCAGGAAAGTCCACAACAAACAGGCCACACAACAAGCTCCTAAGTCTTGGAAGCCGCTGCCCTTCACTGGACCTCCTCCCCACCAATCATGGTTGTCAGAGAAACCAACTCTCTGTCCAGATCAGCCTGTTCTAACAGCCCACTGTCAGAGCGTTAGTGACCTTTGAAGAAAGGGGGAAAGAATTATTTGAAATAACCAGTATTTCTCAATGCTCTCTGGGGATAGAGGTGTGGGGGGGTTATTTTTATATTTGATTTTTAATACACAACTATGAGTTAGCAAAAGTAAATATCACATTCTCCAATGGACAAATGAAGAAATCAAGTCAAGAAGAAATTGAGACTTTCCATGGTTGTCAGTGTCACTCAACTATGGCCAGTCATTCAAAGGTCATATGGAGATAAACAAAATTAAGATTAGAACCCAGGTGCCCAAATCCCTAATTTAAAGCTCTTTGGTGAAGTCAATATCCCTCTTCCCAGCACTATCTAATTCTCTTCAAAAAGAAAAGCTTTTAATTCTGCATGAGTTCCAGAAACTGTTCTAGATTCTGATGAATCAGTTAAGTCCACAGAAACTCAAAACTTTTAAGTTAGACAGGTAAGTCAATAATTACATGATTAGTTCTGTGGATAGTAATACAAGCTCAAAGAAGATGCTACAGGAACACAGTAGAAAAAAATCTCAATTTTGTCTGAGGATGTCAAAGGTAGTAATGTTTGAGCTAGTTCTTAAAATGTAAGAGTTTCCAAAGTAGAAAAGAGGCAAGAAATGTCCTGAAGAAAGCATAGGGTAAATAAAGGCAGAAAAATATACAGACCACAGGTATTCTAAAGGAATGGGCAATGGTTTAGAGCCACTACATTGGGACTGGGTTGGGAAGGGTCCTGTATGCTAGGTTAGTGAACTGGCACTCAGTCCTGTGGGCCAAGGGAGCTATGGAAGGATCCTCTAAAACCAGTGAGTAACAACTGTTATCAACAACCTATTAGGAGCAGAGTTCCAGGTTGCAGACACCACTCTACTGGCATGCTGGCATGAATTGAGAACAGCAAGGGTCCTTTTGCTTATACTAACCTTCCTCCCCCAAGCTGATATCACCATTTCACCTCCCCTTCTACACCATCCAGGAGGCATCTCATGTAATTGAACCTCCATAGAAAGTTCTATGTTTGCCGTGAATGGAGTCATTCATCCAACTACAGGATCTTCATTATAATTGCAGGAAGCTCTCACTGTGGGCTGCATTAGGAGAGCATACTCAGGGCTGGCACGAGGACAATGGGCTGGTAGAGCCAGCTGCTAATGTCATGTCCAGCTTTTATGCACAAAGTGAATGGGAGTTTAAAAAAAGTCAACGTCCATTATCATTGTGATTCATCTTCTTCCCATCAGCACCAGGATGTCTCAGATTAGGTTATCTGGCATTTGGGGAAAAGATCTAGGGCCAGGCTGAAGGGAAAGGGTGTCACTGAAGAGGCAGGGGTTCCTCTGAGGCCCCAGCTGCAGACACCACGCACCAAGCTGAGAGTCGAGCCAAAGTTGGCCTGAACAAGGGCTGAAAAGGCCTTTATAAAACAGAACGGGGCTTCCCTGGTGGTGCAGTGGTTGAGAGTCCGCCTGCTGATGCAGGGGACACGGGTTCGTGCCCCGGTCCGGGAGGATCCCACATGCCGCGGAGCGGCTGGGCCCGTGAGCCATGGCCGCTGAGCCTGCGCGTCCGGAACCTGTGCTCCGCAACGGGAGAGACCACAGCATTGAGAGGCCCGCGTACCGCAAAAAAAAAAAAAAAAAAAAAAAACCTGAACCCTGGAGCCTCCTGCTCCCAGTAAGAGGAGAATCAGGGAATGGTAGGAACTGACTGTAATTTTCTTTTTCTGTGGTAGCAGAGCAAGGAGAAGTGTCACTAACAGAAGGAAGAGGAAACAGGAGATCTTTATGCTGAGCCGCTAAATTCACTGGAATCTGAAAACCGCAATAGGTTAAGTTCACTTCCAACACCATTTGGCGTTTCACCTTGTGTGTTCAAGAACCTCGGGTGCAAGGATTTTAAAAATACAGCCGTCTCATCTGCAGACAGGGACAGATTGCCTGAAACCTTGGGACTAAACTATGAGGCTCTGAGTGCCTGTATCTGTGAGGGTCCAATCAGAAAAGGAATTTATTGTGCAGATTTGACTTACAAAATTGAGGGAGCTAGTAAATAGTCTCTGCAAAGCTGTTGTCTTTGCATCTGATGCTGGAGCCTGATGTGCAGAGGGCAGGCAGCCCAGAAGGGAAGGTGGATGTAAAGTGGGCAGTGAGGGGGGATGAGCTGGAATCTGGGGAGAGTCCCTCACAAGGACAAACTCACACTTGGCCAGGAGTCAGAGAAGCTGCAGAAGGATTCAGGAGAAGACGGAGCAGTTGTAGACCCAGCTGCTGCCCCTCACCCTGGCAGTGGATGAGCAGATGCTCACCTCTGTGTAGGAGTGACAAAAGGACCTGGTGACCCTGCTTGGTCTTCCAAGCATAAAAACAATAGGGTAGTTGCTGTTACAGTTGTGTCCCCTAAAGCTTGCACAAAAATATCTCTTGTACCTGCCTTGATTAGAAACATACAAGGAGGGGGATTCTGGGAAATGCAGCCCAGCCTGGTCAAGTCGACATGCTGCAGAGAAAGAACATGCTTTTAGAACTGACTTTGTGATTCTAACTGAACGTGGATGGTGTATAGGTGTTGTGTCCATTTCTTAGGGCTCCTGTAACAAAGTATCACAATCTGGGCAGCTTAAAACAATAGAAATTTATTCTCTCACAGTACTAGAAGCTGGAATTCCAAAATCAAAGTGTCAGCAGGACTACATTTCCTCCAAAGGCTTTTCTGGAGCCCAGGGAAGAATCCTTTCTTGCTTCTCATTTCTGGTTGTTGCCAGCAATCCTCAGTGTTTCTTGGCTTGTGGCAGCATAACTCCAGTCTCTGCCTCTGTCTTAAATGACCTCTTCCCAGGTTCTCTGTGTGTCTTCTTTTCTTCTTCTAGGGACACAAGTCATGCCGGCTTTAGGCCCCACCTTAATTCAGTATGACCTGATCGTAATGTAACTAATTACATCTGTAGAGACATGGTTTCTAAATAAGGTCACATTCTAAGGTTCTGCATGAACATGAATTCTGTGGGGGACACTATTTAACACAGTACGAATGTCATAAAGGAAAATCTAGACCAGGAAATAAATGGAAATCTTAGAATAGAGAATTCAACCCAAGAAGAGCAGCCTCATTCCAAAGAATCATGTGTTCAGGAATGCAGTTAGGATCCCAGTTAGACACTAAATCTGTTGACCTTGGAATTCAGGCATATCTAGAAGACTGAAAGGCAAGCACTTACTGTTTTCTCATTTATCTCATTTATTTCCTCATAGGACATATCATATTCTTATTCAAATTAGAAAATCTAGGCTCAGAGAGATTAAATAATATGACCAATATACAACCAAGAAGCAGTAGGGTGGAATTTGAACTCGAGACTATCAGCTTCCGTAGGACATCTTCCTTCATTATCCACATTGTGTACCAGTAAATAATATTTACTGAGTAAATATTAAGAAACTTTTCTGGACCATCTCTAGCTGATCCTTCAATGCTTACATCCTCTCTGCAGACTCCCTTAACTGCCCTGGATGGAGTGACTTCCTCCACTGATCTCCCACATTTTGATCACAGTTCCAAGACTGCACTCATTCCATTGTGCTGTAATTCTCTATTTGCATATCTGTTTCCTGCCTCCTATGCCAGTTCTTATCATTGCGGTATTCCTGTGCCCAGCCCAGTGCCTGGCACATAATAGGAACTCAAATCTTAATTGATTAAAGTTCTTCAGAGAAGAAACACTACTTTCTAAAAATTTCTGGGAATGTTGTGTCTATATCCTCCCCCAATACACTATTTTCAGACTTTAGAGACTCTGAACTTTTCTCTTATGCCAAATGAAATACTTCTACTGCAATGCAAATTTTTACTTCTCTTCCCTTTTCTGAAAAGGTATAAAACAGCTAGTCTTCTGAAAAACTTCAGAAAATGTAGCAAGTAATTTTATGTGTCCATTTTTCCTTTTCTGGTTAATAATCTTACTTCCACAACCTAATTTTATGATATTTTTTGAAAATCTGTTACCTGTACTTATGAACACACATAAATGTTTTTCATTTCATTTTTTGTTTTTAGGTCATTTCAGAAACTTAAAAAATCCACATTATTCCCAGCTATGCTTTGGGTTCTATTTCTTCCCATGCATCTTCTCTATTTCTTGCTACTTTGCTCATTTCTCTAGGAAAAAGCATCTGCCTTCATCAGACTCACTCACTCCCCAGGGAAACAGACCACCATGAAAACTATACCAAAGGGGGAAAAAAAGAGGCAAGGCAAGTTTTACTCAGGGCCACCACCTAAATTTAGGCTCACTGATTACCCTGGGCCTTGCAGCAACTAAATATTATTTTTACTTATCTAGTAGCCTTCGGTTTACTCAGGCCTGTATTATCCACAATAGAGGCTACAAGTCAGAAAGGGTCAATTTATTTTAGCCCATGGCCAGTTCTCATTTCCTTAAGTATTTCAATCCATGCCTAGTGATGTACTTGATCCTGGCTATCAACATGTGCTCCACAGACAGGCAGCAGCAGCATTTCCCTGGAGGCGATTAGAAATGCAGCATCTCTGGCCCCTCCTCAGACCTACTGTGTCAGAATCTACATTTTCACAAGTTTACCAGCTGATTCTTATGTACATTAATTTTTGAGATGCATATCCCTAGATAATTGGAGGTAACTGTGAGTTAGAAGTAATACAAATAAATGGCATTAAAAAACAAACAAAACACCTAGGCTGGAATCCTGGCTGTTCTATATTTCTTACCTATGTGACCTTTGGAAAATCACATGGCATTTCTGACCCCCAATTTCCTCAACTGTTTAAAAACACTGTAAAGTAATCTAAGAGTCACTTGCATCAGAGTCTTCAGTCCTACTCTATAACCACTAAATCAGAATTTCTCAGAGATTTACATTTTAAAAAGCTTCCCAGGTTCTTATGCACATTTTAATTTAATGGTCACTGTTGTCAATACATGTAGGGAATAATCTTTTCTATCTTGACATCAATGCTAGTGACATGAGGGAAGAGTACAGTGATTTGAATAATTCTCTCACTAAGTTGGTATCTGTACTGTGTTTCATCTTCCTTCTTTAGTCTCCATCATAGGTGAAGAAGGGGTAGTCTTCCCTCAAACTGAATCATAACAGGAAGATTGCTTTATGGAAGAACTCAAAGACTGACAGTCATTTGAAAACATTCCACCAAGACAAAGGCATGTGATGCTTAGTGAGTTATTGTTATTAACAGTGGCTATTCATTGCTCTTCTGATTTGTCTAACACTAAAAAGGTTTCCAGGGAGATGTGGCTTCCCACATTCTCCTTCACAAGATGTTTCTACACCTAGCAGTTAAATAAAACACAGAAAACCGAGCACTCCCTTCTCACTGCTATGCAAGCTTTCTAGATCAAAGAAATCCCTTCAGCAGTCCTATACAATTAAGTTAGAGAGCCGTGATGGAAATCAATATTCGGTAAACCTCTCCTATATGCCAGGCACTGTGCTAGTTAACCTATGGCCTCAGATTCAGAGAGAAAAAAAAAACAAAAAACCTGCAATCTTAAGAGCCAGGGGTTTATTTATTGCATTTTACAGATAATGATGAGAATGAGCATTTGGACACATTACATTCTGTTTTCATGCGTAGGTTTGATTCTGAGCTTTAGTTAGCTCATTAGAGTCTCAAAAAAAACAAAAACACAAAAACCTAAGAACTAATACTCCAGTGGTGCTTAACGTACAATTCATTCACCATCTAATCCTATTCACAGTTTTCACTCTCACAGTATCACGCAACTTAATTCATGAAATATTGTTTAGTGCTGGCTCTACTCCCTGGGCCCCTGATAGGCAAGGTGAGGGCCAGTTAAGTATGAAATGATGATGACACCTATGAAGACTGCCTTGCATCCTACTCTAGAATGGGATTGATACAAACAAATGAGCTGATACCACATGAGTAAGAAACATTTAATCAGGGACAGACTCTGGAAACTTCCACTGGTATCTGGCTGAGGGGGACAGACCAGGCACAGGAAGGATCTTAACGTGCAGAGATGGAGGTTCGAGCATCGCAGGAGAAAGATCAGATAAGCAAAGGTTGGGCAGCAGGGCAGTTCAGGGTCTATTCAAGAAAACGGGAGTGGTCCCATTTGGTGGCAGCACAGCAGATATGCAGGAGAGACCTGGGAAGGCAGGATGATATCACGAAAAGCCTTGAATGTCAAGCCAAAGAGCGCGTCATATATTCAGAAGGTTTTGGAGCAGAAGAGCACTTGATTAGAGCTGCATTTTAAACATCACTCTGCCAGCTCTGTGTAGAGTGCTTGGAGGAGAAAAAGAGATAGAGGTAGGGAAGGAGGCTGTAGCCAAACCAAAGCCCCTGGATGAGTGAGAATGGAAAGGGACAGCTGATATGAGAAACCTCCATGGAGCAGAATTGTATGCACCTTGCTGGGGACTGAGCATCAGTAGCATCAGAAGGCAGGAAGAGCTGAGAGAAGGCCACCTGTGATCCTTGATGTCAGCTAGATCGGCATTTGTACCCCAACTCTGTTCAGCTACCAAAACTCTCTTGAGTCTGAAACCTTATTTGTAACAGGGAAAAATTAACCTTACAGGGCTCTGGTGAGGGGTGACTGAGTGAACTTGTAAAATATCTGGTCCAGAGTGCGCCTGATACCTTGGCTTCCTCCTTTCCCTGTGTTCTTGTTATTTAAAGCACAGGGCATGTTGGGGGAGGGATGGAGTGGGGGGTTGGGGTTAGCAGATGTAAGCTATTATGTATAGGATGGGTAAACAACAAGGTCTTACTGCATAGCACAAGGATCTATATTCAATATCCTATGATAAACCATAATGGAAAAGATAAAAAAGAATGTATATGTATGTATAACTGAATCACTTTGCTGTACAGCAGAAATTAACACAACATTGTAAATAAGCTGTACTTAAATTTTAAAAAAAAAGAAAAGAAAAAAAAACAGGACATGGACCCGCAGCAGCAGTATCTAGAAACATGTTAGAAACGTAGACCCTCACTCCCCACCCTAGACCTGCTGAATCAGAATCTGCCCTTTGACATGATCCCCAAAGATTTTCATGCACATTAAAGTTTGAGAAGCATTACCCTAGGCTGTCCATCCAGGTCCCCCAGCTTTTGTCTGACTTCTTAGCTTTGACTCCCCCATTCTTTCCTCCACCTCCCATCCTCCAAGAAAAACTGGGGAAATGAAGGGGAAAAATACCATAAAGCCTAGAAGAATGTCTTCTGACTCTAACGTAATAACATTAATTTTTCTCTTTTGTTAAAACTGTCACTAGAAGGCATTTTTTTTTAATTTCTAAGAAGTGAGTTTCAACAATATTTGAAGAAAAATGACTTCCAAAGACAGATTTAGTTGGCAGTTTTTCTGCTGTGTTTGTGGGGAGTGGGGGCTGTCTCAATATTTCCCAGGTGGTGCAGTGGTTGGGAATCCGCCTGCCAATGCAGGGGACACGGGTTCCAGCCCTGGTCTGGGAGGATCCCACATGCCGCGGAGCAGCTGGGCCTGTGCACCACAGCTACTGAGCCTGCGCTGTAGAGCCCGTGAGCCACAGCTACTGAGCCCGCGTGCTGCAACTACTGAAGCCCATGCACCTGGAGCCTGTGCTCTGCAACGAGAGAAGCCACCGCAATGAGAAACCCGCACACCACAACGATGAGTCGTCCCCGCTCGCCATAACTGGAGAAAAGCCCACATGCAGCAATGAAGAGCCAATGCAGCCATAAATACATACATACATACATACAGAAAAGAAAAAACCACACCTGCAGTGAAGTTTTTACATGGGCTGATAAAGGAAAAGACAGTGCTCCAGTGACAGTACTAATCCAATTTTATAAGGTAACAAGCAGGACCTGTGGCTGAGAGACGAGAACCTTTGATTTTGTGGATTAAGGATCAAGCTCAGTCCTGAATGTCTGTACATTTGGCTACCATTCAAGCCAAAGATTTTAGGCTCTCGACACTGAAGCAACAGCATGGTAAAGGATCAAAAGATGGAGATTTCTTCACAAGGGAGGGTTAGTTCAGGTTCTGCCAATGTAGGTATTCTCTACATAACATCCACAAGCACGGGAAAGTAGCTAAGCTGGCAAGCCAGTGGCTCAAGGCAGCAAAAACAGACATTCTGACTCCAAACAGAGAGGACAGCACCGTGAGCTCTAAGCCTCACGCTTGCAAAGCTGTGTTCATGATGAGAACACAAAAGCCACAAAACAAACAACCCTGGATCAACACCTCAGAAATTCACCAGCGCGGATCCAGGACTCCTTACCAGAACAGTCCTCCAAATACTTTTCTGTAAATGGGAAAAACTTCTAGAATCTCCTAACTCTGATGAGAATCTGCAACTGATAAGACATTCCCTGATTTTATTTCAGACTAAATAAGTGAGGATGGCATGGATTAAAAAGTATATGCAGTTGACTGGATAGTCTACCACATTTAATATAATTTCTTATTTTTAGTGATGGCACCATTATGATAGAGAACAAAAATCTAGGAAGGTGAGATTCTCCGCCACTTAGCTGAGTTCTTAAGCAGGTGGAAAGCCACCTTTTAAGTATCCATGTTGTTGTCAATAATGATTATAGTTAATTTCCATTTATAAAGCAATAGACTGTTCTTACAAAATGTTACTGTAAGGGTAGTAGATAATTCCCAAATGTTAAAACTGAGACAGAGAGAGGTTAATATCTTGTCCAAGGATATACAACTGATAAAACATGAAACTGCCCATTATATTTACATCTTTCTGACTCTCAAATCCTATCTGCTAATTCACATTGCCTCCACTAAGTCAGTACACCTTACTGTGCCTCACTTTCCTTACCTGTAAAATGAAGACTGTATGGTCTCCCATGTCATTTTCTACCCTGATATCTTTTTTTTTAACAATTTTATTGAAGTATAATTCCTTTACAATTGTGTGTTAGTTTCTGCTGTATAAAAAAGTGAATCAGCCATACATATACATATATCCCCATATCTCCTCCCTCTTGCGACTCCCTCCCACCCTCCCTATCCCACCCCTCTAGGTGGTAACAAAGCACCAAGCTGATCTCCCTGTGCTATGCGGCTGCTTCTCACTAGCTATCTATTTTACATTTGTTAGTGTATATATGTCTATGCCACTCTCTCACTTTGTCTCAACTTACCCTTCCCCTTCCCCATGTCCTCAAGTCCATTCCCTACGTCTGTGTCTTTATTCCTGTCCTGCCCCTAGGTTTTTCAGAACCTTTTTTTTTTTTTTAGATTCCATGTATATGTGTTAGCATATAGTATTTGTTTTTCTCTCTTTGACTTGCTTCCCTCTGTATGACAGACTCTAGGACCATCCACCTCACTACATATAACTCAATTTCATTTCCTTTTATGGCTGAGTAATATTCTATTGTATATATATGCCACAACTTTTTATCCATTCATCTGTCGATGGACATTAGGGTCGTTTCCATGTCGTGGCTATTGTAAATAGAGCTGCAATGATCATTGTGGTACAAGACTCTTTTTGAATTATGGTTTTCTCAGGGTTTATAAGAAATTATATTAAATAATTTTATTAAATAATAAGAATATATTAAATAATATAAATTTAATTAATAATATAATTAAATATATTAAATAAGAAGAAATTATATTAAATAATTTTATTAAATAATAAGAATATATTAAATAATATAAATTTAATTAATAATATAATTAAATATATTAAATAAGAAGAAATTATATTAAATGTGGTAGACTATCCAGTCAACTGCATATACTTTTTGATCCATGCCATCCTCATTTATTTAGACTGAAACAAAATCAGGGAATGTTTTGTCAGTTGCCCAGTAGTGGGATTGCTGGGGCATATGGTAATTCTTTTTTTAGTTTTTTAAGGAACCTCCATACTGTTCTCCATAGTGGCTGTATCAATTTACATTCCCACCAGCACTGCAAGAGGGTTCCCTTTTCTCCACACACTCTCCAACATTTATTGTTTGTAGATTTTTTGTTGATGCCCATTCTGACTGGTGGGAGGTGATACCTCATTGTAGTTTTGATTTGCATTTCTCTAATGATTACTGATGTTGAGCATTCTTTCACGTGTTTGTGAGCAATCTGTATGTCCTCTTTAGAGAAATGTCTATTTAGGTCTTCAACTCATTTTTGTATTGGGTTGTTTGTTTTCTTGATATTGAGCTGCACGAGCTGCTTGTAAATTTTGGAGACTAATCCTTTGTCAGTTGCTTCATTTACAAATATTTTCTCCCATTCTGAGGGTTCTCTTTTCATCTCGTTTATGGTTTCCTTTGTTGTACAAAAGTTTTTTAAGTTTTATTAGGTCCCATTTGTTTATTTTTGTTTTTATTTCCATTTCTCTAGGAGGTGGGTCAAAAAGGATCTTGCTGTGATTTATGTCATAGAGTGTTCTGCCTATTTTTTCCTCTAAGAGTTTTACAGTGTCTGGCTTTACATTGAGGTCTATAATCCATTTTGAGTTTATTTTTGTGTATGATGTTAGGGAGTGTTCTAATTTCATTCTTTTACATGTAACTGTCCAGTTTTCCCAGCACCATTTATTGCAGAGGCTGTCTTTTCTCCATTGTATATTCTTGCCTCTTTTATCAAAGATAAGGTGAGCATATGTGCATGGGTTATCTCTGGGCTTTCTATCCTGTTCCATTGATCTATCTTTCTGTTTTTGTGTCATTACCATACTGTCTCGATTACTGTAGTTTTGTAGTATAGTCTAAAGTCCAGGAGCCTGATACCTCCAGCTCCATTTTTCTTTCTTAAGACTGCTTTGGCTATATGGGGTCTTTTATGTTTCCATACAAATTGTGAAATATTTTGTTCTAGTTCTGTGAAAAATGCCATTGGTAGTTTGATAGGGATTGCATTGAATCTGTAGATTGCTTTGGGTAGTAGAGTCATTTTCACAATGTTGATTCTTCCAATCCAAGAACATGGTATAGCTCTCCATCCGTTTGTATTGTGTTTGATTTCATTCATCAGTGTCTTATAGTTTTCTGCCTACAGGTCTTTTGTCTCCTTAGGTAGGTTTATTCCTAGGTATTTTATTCTTTTTGTTGCAGTGTAACTGGGAGTATTTCCTTAATTTCTCTTTCAGATTTTTCATCATTAGTGTATAGGAATGCAAGAGATTTCTGTGCATTAATTTTGTACCCTGCTACTTTACCAAATTCATTGATTAGCTCTAGTAGTTTTCTCAGAGCATCTTTAGGATACTTTATGTATAGTATCATGTGATCTGTAAACAGTGACAGTTTTGCTTCTTCTTTTCTGATTTGGATTCCTTTATTTCTTTTTCTACTCTGATTGCTGTGGCTGAAACTTCCAAAACTATGTTGAATAATAGTGGTTAGAGTGGACAACTTTGTCTTGTTCCTGCTCTTAGTGAAAATGCTTTCAGTTTTTCACCATTGAGAACTAGGCTGGCTGTGGGTTTGTCATAAATGGCCTTTATTATGTTGAGGTAAGTTCCTTCTATACCTACTTTCTGGAGAGTTGTTACCATAAATGCGTGTTGAATTCTATAAAAAGGTTTTCTGCATCTATTGAGATGATCATGTGGTTTTTATCCTTCAATTTGTTAATATGGTTTATCACATTGATTGATTTGAGTATACTGAAGAATCCTTGCATTCCTGGATAAACCCCACTTGATCATGGTGTAAGATCCTTTTAATGTGCTGTTGGATTCTGTTTGCTAGTATTTTGTTGAGGATTTTTGCATCTGTGTTCATCAGTGATATTGGCCTGTAGTTTTCTTTCTTTGTGACATCCTTGTCTGGTTTTGGTATCAGGGTTATGGTGGCCTCGTAGAATGAGTTTGGGAGTGTTCCTCCCTCTGATATATTTTGGAAGAGTTTGAGAAGGATAGGTTTTAGTTCTTTTCTAAATGTTTGGTAGAATTCTCCTGTGAAGCCATCTGGTCCTGGGCTTTTGTTTGTTGGAAGATTTCCAATCACAGTCTCAATTTCAGTGCTTGTGATTGGTCTGTTTATATTTTCTATTTCTTCTTGGTTCAGTCTCAGAAGGTTGTGCTTTTCTAAGAATTTGTCCATTTCTTCCAGGTTGTCCATTTTATTGGCATATAGTTGCTTGAGGTAATCTCTCATGATCCTTTGTACTTCTGCAGTGTCACTTTTTACTTCTCCTTTTTCATTTCTAATTCTATTGATTTGAGTCTTCTCCTTTTTTTTTTTTTTTGATGAGTCTAGCTAACAGTTTATCCATTTTATTTGTCTTCTCAAAGAACCAGCTTTTAGTTTTATTGATCTTTACTATTGTTTCCTTCATTTCTTTTTCATTTATTTCTGATCTGATCTTTATGATTTCTTTCCTTCTGCTAACTTTGGGGTTTTTGTTCTTCTTCCTCTAATTGCTTTAGGTGTAAGTTTAGGTTGTTTATTTGGGATGTTTCTTGTTTCGTGAGGTAGGATTGTATTGCTATAAACTTCCCACTTAGAACTGCTTTTCTGCATCCCATAGGTTTTGGGTCATCATGTTTTCACTGTCATTTTTTCTAGACATTTTTTGATTTCCTCTTTGACTTCTTCAGTAATCTCTTGGTGATTTAATAACATATTGTTTAGCCTCCATGTGTTTGTATTTTTTACAGTTTTTTTTTTTCCTGTATTTGATATGTAGTCTCATAACATTGTGGTCAGAAAAGATATTTGATACGATTTCAATTTTCTTAAATTTACCAAGGCTTGATTTGTGATCCAAGATATGATCTATCTTTGAGAATGTTCCATGAGCACCTGAGAAGAAAGTGTATTCTGTTGTTTTTGGATGGAATGTCCTATAAACGCCAATTAAGTTCATCTTGTGTAATGTATCATTTAAAGCTTGTGTTTCCTTACTTATTTTCATTTTGGTTGATCTCTCCTTTGGTGAAAGTGGGGTGTTGAAGTCCCCTACTATGATTGTGTTACTCTCTACTTCCCCTTTTATGGCTGTTAGCATTTGGCTTAGGTATTGAGGTGCTCCTATGTTGGGTGCATAAATATTTACAATTGTTATATCTTCTTCTTGGGTTGATCCCTTGATCATTATGTACTGTCCTTCTTTGTCTCTTGTAATAGTCTTTATTTTAAAGTCTATTTTGTCTGATATGAGAATTGCTACTCCAGCTTTCTTTTGATTTCCATTTACATGGAATATCTTTTTCCATCCCCTCATTTTCAGTCTGTATGTGTCCCTAGGTCTGAAGTGGATCTCTTGTAGACAGCATATATACAGGATTTGTTTTTGTATCCATTCAGCCAGTCTCTGTCTTTTATTGGTAGCATTTAATCCATTTATATTTAAGGTAATTATCGATATGTATGTTCCTATTAACATTTTCTAAATCCTTTTGGGTTTGTTGTTGTAGGTATTTTCCTCTTCTTGTGTTTCCTGCCTAGAGAAGTTCCTTTAGCATTTGTTTTAGAGCTGATTTGGTGGTGCTGAATTCTCTTAGCTTTTGCTTCTCTGTAAAGATTTAATTTCTCCGTCGAATCTGAATGAGACCTTTGCTGTGTAGAGTAATCTTGGTTGTAAATTGTTCCCTTTCATCACTTTAAATGTGTCCTGCCACTCCCTTCTGGCTTGCAGAGTTTCTGCTGAAAGATCAGCTGTTAATCTTATGGGGATTCCTTTGTATGTTATTTGTTGCTTTTCCCTTGCTGCTTTTAATTTTTTTTCTTTGTATTTAATTTTTGGTAGTTTGATTATTTGTGTCTCAGTGTGTTTCTCTTTGGGTTTATCCTGTATGGGTCTCTCTGTGCTTCCTGGACTTGATTGACTATTTCCTTTCCCATATTAGAGAATTTTTCAACTATAATCTCTTCAAATATTTTCTCAGTCCGTTTCATTTTCTCTTCTTCTTTCTGGACCCCTATAATTCGAATGTTGGTACATTTAATGTTGTCCCAGATGTCTCTGAGGCTGTCCTCAATTCTTTTCATTCTTTTTTATTTATTCTGCTCTGTGGTAGTTCTTTCCACTACTTTATCTTCCAGGTCACTTATCCGTTCTTCTGCCTCAGTTATTCTGCTCTTGATTCCTTCTAGTGAACTTTTAATTTCATGTATTGTGTTGTTCATCATTGTTTGTTTGCTCTTTAGCTCTTCTAGGTCCTTGTTAAACATTTCTTGCCTTTTTTCCATTCTATTTTGAAGATTTTGGATCTTCTTTACTATTATTACTCTGAATTCTTTTCCAGGTAGGCTGCCTATTTCTTCTTCATTTGTTTGGTCTAGTGGGTTTTTACCTTGCTCCTTCATCTTCTGTGTTTTCCTTTGTCTTCTCACTTTCCTTAACTTACTGTGTTTGAGGTCTCCTTTTTGCAGACTGCAGGTTTGTAGTTCCCATTGTTTTTGATCTGCGCCCAGTGGCTGTTCCCAGTGGTTAAGGTTGGTTCAATGGATTGTGTAGGCTTCCTGGTGGAGGGGACTAGTACCTGTGTCCTTGTGGATTACCCTGGATTTTGTCTTTCTGGTGGGCAGGACCACGTCCAGTGGTGTGTTTTGGGGTGCCTGTGACATTATTATGATCTTAGGCAGCGTTTCTGCTAATGAGTGGAGTTGTGTTCCTGTCTTGCTAGTTGTTTGGCATGTGATGTCTAGCACTGTAGCTTGCTGGTCATTGTGTGGAGCTGGGTTTTAGCATTTAGATGGAGATCTCTGGGAGAGTTTTCACCATTTGATATTACGTGGCGCCAGGAGGTTTCTGGTGGACCAATGTCCTGAACTCGGCTCTCTCACCTCAGAGGCACAGGCCTGACACCTGGCCAGAACATCAAGACCCTGTGCTTTCTTTGTCTCCACCATCTTCTTCTGGCGCTGTCACCAGGGAGAGCCCTGTTGTTAAGCTAGGTCTCAGTGTCCTTACCCTGACATCTTTGATTCTCTGTGAGGTTAGGTTAGTCAATTCATATACTGTAAGGTATTGTGATGGTTAATTTTATGTGTCAACGTAGCTAGGCTATCGTGTCCACCTGTTTGGTCAAAACTAATCCAGATGATATAGTGAAGATGTTTTTTATAGATGTGATTAACACTTACAACCAGTTGGCTTTAAGTAAAGGAGGTTATCCTCAATAAGGTAAGTGGGCCTTATTCAGTCATTTGAAGGCCTTAAGAGAAAAACTATGGTTTCTCAGAGAAAAAGTAATTTTGCCTCAAGACTATAATGGAGAAACCCTGCCTGAGTGTTCAGTCTTCTAGACCATCCTACCAGTTTTGGACTCAAGACCCCAATTCCTACCTGAGTTTTCAGTATACCAACCTGTCCTATAGATTTAAAACTTGCCCCTACAATCTTATAAGACAGTTCCTTAAAAAAAAGAAAAAAGAAAAAAAAAAAAATATATATATATATATATATATTTCCTGAAGGTTCTAGTTCTCTGAAGAACCCTGACTAAGTGACAGGAAATAATTTATAAATTTTAAATACAGTGTTTCTCAATCATTTGGCCTAGATGAAAGCACTAAACACAATCAAAATCAGGTATGTAGAAGAGTAACATAAGCAACATGAAAAAATTGATCTGGGGCTTCCCTGGTGGTGCAGTGGCTGAGAGTCCGACTGCCAATGCAGGGGACGTGGGTTCATGCCTCAGTCCGGGAAGATCCCGCATGCCATGGAGCAGCTGGGCCCATGAGCCATGGCTGCTGAGCCTGCGTGTCTGGAGCCTGTGCTCCGCAACGGGAGAGGCCACGTCAGTGAGAGGCCTGCATACTGCAACAAAACAAAACAACAAAAAAATTGATCTGCTCCCAGATTGACCTTAGACTTCTGAACCTTCCAAATTATGAGAAATAAATTCCTGTTGTTTATAAGCCACCCAGTCTGTGACATTTTTTAATAGCAGCCTGAGAAGTCTAAGGTAAAAGACAAAGAACTACAAGACAGACAGAAAACAATTAACAAAATGACAATAGTAAATCCTTTCCTATCAATAATTACTTTAAATGTAAATGGATTAAACTCCCCAATCAAAATACATAGAAAGGCTGAATTAATTAAAAAACAACAAACAAAATCGTATGTGCTGTCTACAATGATTCATTCTACATTTAAGGATACACATTGGCTTAAAATGAAAGGATGGAAAACATATTATGTGCAAATGGTAACCAAAAGAAATCAAGAGTGGGCATAATTATATCAGACAAAATAGATTTTAAGTCAAAAACTGTCAAAATAGACAAAGATAAAACATTATATAATGATAAAAGGGTCAATTCACAAGAAGATATAACAATTATAGCTCAACATCAGAGGTTTATATACCTAAATACATAAAGCAAATATTGACAGAACTGGAGAGAGAAATAGACAGCAACACAATAATTGTAGGAGTTGTCCATACCCCACTTTCAATAATGGATAAAATATCCAAACAGTAGATGAATTAGGAAACAAAAGACTTGACTAAAACTAAAGGTCAAATTGTCCTGGGACTTCCCTGGTGGCACAGTGGTTAAGAATCT
Source organism: Neophocaena asiaeorientalis asiaeorientalis (assembly GCF_003031525.2). Classification (NCBI taxonomy): domain Eukaryota; kingdom Metazoa; phylum Chordata; class Mammalia; order Artiodactyla; family Phocoenidae; genus Neophocaena; species Neophocaena asiaeorientalis. The sequence goes on from NW_020175414.1 coordinate 5,168,862, forward strand.
GCCTGCCAGTGCAGGGGATGCAGGGTCGATCCCTGCTCTGGGAAGATCTCACATGCTATGGAGCAACTAAGCCTGTGTGCCACAAATACTGAGCCTGCGCTCTAGAGCCCACAGGCCACAACTACTGAGCCCATGTGCCACAACTACTGAAGCCCGCATGCCTAGAGCCCGTGCTCTGCAATGAGAGAAGCCACCACAATGAGAAGCCTGTGCACCACAACAAAGAGTAGCCCACACCTGCTGCAACTAGAGAAAGCCCGCATGCAGCAACAAAGACCCAATGCAGCCAAAAATAAATAAATAAAATAAATAAATTTATTTTAAAAAGAAAAAATATATCAAATGCCCCTAACAGGTATATATAGAATGTTCCACCCAACAGCAGCAAAATACATGTTCTTCTCAAGCACACATGGAGCACTTCTAGGACAGATCACATGTTAAGTCACAAAACAAGTCTTAACAAATTTAAGAAAATTGAAATCGTACCAAGTATCTTTCCAGCCACAATGGAAATCAATAACAGAAAGAAAACTGGAAATTTTGCCGTATGTGGAAATTAAACTATATACTCTCGCACAGTGGAACAAAAAAGAAATCAAAAGGGAAATTAGAAAATATCTCAAGACAAACAAAACACACAACATACCAAAACTTATGAGATGTAGCAAAAGCAGTAATAAGAGGGAAGTTTATAGGGATAAAAGTCTATATTAAAAGAGAAAAAAAAAAAATCTCAAGTAAACAACACAACTTTACAACTCAGAGAATTAGAAAAAGAAGAACAAACTGAGCCCAAAGTTGGCAGACGATAAGTAATACTAAAGATTAGAGCAGAAATGGAAAATGGAAAAACAACAGAAAAAGTCAACAAAAATGAGTCCATTTTTTGAAATGATGAACAAAATTGACAAACCTTTAGCTAAACTGACCAAGAAAAGGAGAGAATATTCAAATAAATAAAATCAGAAATGAAAGAAGTTAATAACTGATGCCACAGAAATAAAAAGGATGATGAGACAACTATAAACAATTATACTCCAACAAATTGGATGACCTTGAAGAAATGGTTAAATTCCTAGAAACATACAATCTATCAACACTGACTTATGAAGAAATAGAACATCAAATAGGCCCATAATTAGTAAGAAGATTGAATCAGTAATCAAGACCCTCCCATCAAAGAAAAGCCCAAGACCAGATGACTTCACTGGTAAATTCTACCAAACATTTAAAGAAGAATTAACACCAATTTTTCTCAAATTCTTCAAAAAATTTGAAGAGAAGGAAACACTTCTAAACTCATTTTATCAGGTCAGCTAATGCTGATACTAAAGCCAGAAAAAACACTATAAAGTCAATATTCCTGATGAATATAGGTTTAAAAAAATCCTCAACAAAATAGTAGCATACAAAATTCAACACACTTTACAAGGATCATACACTATGACCAAGTAGGATTTATCCCTGGATGTCCATGTTCAACATATGAAAATAAATCTATGTGGGTGATACATCACATTAACAGAATAAAGAATAAAAATTACATGATCAGCTTTATAGACACAGAAAAAGTATTTGATAAAATTCAACACTCTTTCATCATGAAAAGACTCAACAAACTAGGAATAGAAAGATTGTACCTCAACATTATAAAGGCCATACATGAAAAACACACAGCTAACATCATACTCAACAATGAAAAGCTCAAAACTTTTCTTCTGAGATCAGGGACAAAACAAGGATTCCCACTCTCTCTGTTTCTATTCAACATAGTACTGGAAGTCCTAGCTAAAACAATTAGTCAAGAAAAACAAATAAAAGGTAGCCAAATCAGAAAGGAAGAAGTAAATACATCTCTGCTCACAGATGACATAATGTTATATGTAGAAAACCCTGAAGACTCCACACATACACACAAAAATTAGGACTAATAAATGAATACAGAAAACATGTAAGCTACAAAATCAACAAATAAAAATCAGTTGCATTTCTATACACTAGCAATGCATACTCCAAAAGGAAATTAAGAAAACAATTCTATTAACAATAGCATCAAAATGAATAAAATACTTGGGAATAAACTTAAGCAAGGAGGTGGAAAACCTGTACACTGAAACCTACAAAACATTGCTGAAATAAAGAAAACACAAATAAATTGAAAGGCCTCCCACGTTCATTGATTGGCAGATTTAACATTATTAAAATGTCCATACTACCCAAAGTGATCTACAGATTCAATTCAATCCCTATCAAAACCCAATAGTATTTTTTACAGAAATAGGAAGAAAAATCCTAAAATACATATGAAACCACAAAAGACTCTAAATAGCCAAAATAATCTTAAGAAAGAGTAAAGCTGAAGGCCTCACACTTTTTGATTTCAAAACATATCACAAAGCTACAGTAATTAATACAATATGGTACTAGCAGATAGACAGACATATAGATGAATGGAACAGAATAGAGAGTCCAGAAATAAACCCATGCATATATGATCAACTGATCTTCAACAATGATGCCAAGAATACTCAATGGAGATTGCATTATTTCTTCAAATGGTGTTGAAAACCTGGATAACCACACACAAAAGAATGAAATGGGACCTTTATCTTATACCATACACTAAAATCAATTCAAAATGGATTAAAGGCTTAAATGTAAGATCTAAACTCATAAAACTCGTAGAAGAAAACATAAGGGCAAACTTCTTGATGTTGGTCTTGGCAATGGATATGACACCAAAAACACAGAAAACAAAAGCAAAAATAAATAAGTGGGACTATATCAAACAAAAATCTCTGCAAAGTGAACAAAACAATCAAAAGGGTAAAAAGGCAATCTATGGAATGGGAGAAAATATTTGCAAACCGTATATCTCCAAAGGGATTAACACCCAGAATACTTGAAGAACTCCTATAAGTCAATAGGAAAAAATAATAATAACCTGATTTAAAAATGGGCAAAAGATTTAAATTAAAGAAGACATACATATAGCTAGCAGGTATATGAAAGATGTTCAACATCACTAATCATCAGAGAAATGCAAATCAAAACCACAATGAGATATCACTTCATATATATTAGGATGGCCATTATAAAAATAAATAAATAAATAAAACAGAAAATAACAAGTATGAGTCAGGATGTGGAGAAATTGGAACACCTACACATTGTAGTAGGAATGTAAAATGGTGTAGCCACTATGGAGAACAGTATGGATGTTCTTCTAAAAATAGAACTACTATATGATCCAGCAACCACTTCTGGGCATTTATCCCCCACAAAGAAGCTAAACTCAGAATATCCAAGAGATGTATGCACTCTCATATTTACTACAGCATTGTTTATAAACCTTCTAGACAAGAGGTAGAAACAACCTAAATGTCCTTTGACTGATGAATGAATGAAGATAATGTGGTATATACATACAATGGAATATTATTCAGCCTTAAAAAGAAAGGAAATCCTGTCCTATGCTACAACATGGATGAAATTTGAGGACTTTATGCTAATTGAAATAAGCTCCAGAAGGATATATACTGCATGATTCCACTTATATGAAGTATCTAAAGCAGTCAAACAAAGCAGAAAGTAGAATGGTGGCTTCAGGGCTGGGGGAAGAGGGAAACTGGGAATTGTTGTTCAATAAGTGTAATGTTTCAGTCATGCAAAATGAAAAAATTCTAGTGATCTGCTGTATGACATTGTGCTTATAATTACCAATACTGTAATGTACACTTAAAAATTTAAGATTACGTCTTGTGTATTTTTTACAATTTTTTTTAAAGGTAGGTATATGTTAAAACTGAAAGTAAAAGCGAACTAGTGAAAGGAATTATAAGAAGTGTAATTTTTGCCTCTAGACCTATGGCCAGCCACAGTCAAAACCATGTATAGTTTTGTTTTTTGAAATATATTCCATAATTTTCCAAGGCAACTCCCTCCTTTGTCCTTAGGAAATCTTTCTTTAAAATTCTTAACTCTGTCATGAGATATGGCATTTGTGCCTTGCCCTAAGTCTAAATGTTTTATTCCGTACTTGTCCGTGCCCTTAGGATTCTCTGTGTGCCTTTTCTTCCCTGTACTATAAAAATTTTTAAATGACTCTGAGACTTTACCATGCTATAAACCACTAAAATTCCTTGGTATTGACCAACAGACTGACGATCCTTAAACGTCACTATGAAATAACCAATTCAGTCAGCAAGGTAGTTATCAGATTTTATTCTCTTGGCTATGCTTTTCACTTTGTTACCTAGCCCTTGCCTTTCAAAATGCCTAAAATTAGGTTTAGTTTACCTGTGCTAGCTACATGTGGCTAGTTATATCTAAAGTTAAATGACTTAAAATTATATAAAATTGAAAATTCCATTTTCTAGTCACACTAGCCACATTTCAAGTGCTCAGTAGCCACATGTGGCTAGTTGCTACTGTGTTGAGCAGTGCAGATATAGAACATTATCATTACAGAAAGTTCTATTGGACAGTGCTGTTCTAGATCCTTCCTTCACCCTCCAAAAACCCCACCCTTAGTTGGCATAATAGCAGAACACTTAGCCTCTAAATAAAGTTCACTTGTCTCATCTGAAAAGTGAGAATAGCACTTTTCTGATTCAAGAAAGAGGACTGACCCAGATTATTCTGATGTTTCTTACTAGTCTGATAGTCTCATTTCTGCAAACCCACTAAGACTTAACCCTTGGTCAAGAAAATAACTCCATTATAATAATGTTTCTCAGGAAAAAATTCAAATTTGAATTACATCATCTCAACTCACAGCCTCTTTGCCAAGAATATAACCTACTTAAGTGTAGGAACTGCATTCCAACTTCACGAATTCCTTATTCAGTCCAATATGGCAGGTGGTACTTAAATCGTATTTTTTCACACCCCAAGGGGCCTTGAAAACACTGTGATAAGAGAACCAGCCTCTCTATGAAGGGTCACAGCATCCCTATAAGAAGACATCTGGGAAGCAGAAAATTCATTTAAAAATGCAAACTACATAGTCCTATAAGTAATTAATTGGGGAACATAAGTTGTATCTGAATTAAAATTGAACCTTTGATTACATTTAATGTCTGGTGGATGATTAATGTTTAAAGTGTTTGTTGTTTACTAAACAAGGAATTTGTCTTTTCTTACCATCTGAAAAAGCTTGTTTAAAACACGTAGTTTCAGAGATATGATCATTTCTTTGGCACTTACTGGACTGTTAAATTGAATTCATGCTGTCCTTCCACATTTTCCAGCCTACGCAAGAAGTATGAAAATGGGAACGGATGAGCAAAGCCTGGACATGTTTCCATATCCACTGTGTTAACGTTTATTGATGCAAGTCAGCCCTGCACACAGATCTACCACCTGGACCAAGATAAATGGTGAACAGTGTACTTGTTGCTTGGGCAAATTCACTTCCACATGCAAGACAGAAGTTTCCTAACTTGGAATGTTATTCACTATCACTGCAAACTTTATTGAGATCATCATTTTATCTTAGAAACCATTTTATATCAAAAACCCAGATATGGTTGAAAGACAATAGTTCCCAGCGCAGGATATAATAGGAAAGGTTATCAAACCACCCTTCCTTCTTTGCCTCAAATAGTCATCTTTGCTCTAGGGTTTCCTGAGCAGGGAAAATGAACTGGGGGAGGACTGGGTAATTCTCTCCATCCTTCCATTAACCTTCCCAGTCTTCTATGGTGCCAACTCAACTTGTTGTGTTATTCTTGGCTTCCTGCCTCCTGAAGAACCTGAAAAAAAAAAAAGCCCCTCTCTCATCCCCAAGTTTTACTAGTTGAGATGTGATCAATAAACGTGGATGATGGACTTCAAGTACTGAAAGATTGACCAGTGATGTCCAAAAGCTGATTGTAATAACACCCACCACTATTTGTTATGGGGCCAAGCAGTTTATACACATTCTTCTATTTAATATCAATAATCTTTCAGGTGGGTATGATTTACTGTATTATGAGATGAGGAAAATGAGACTCAAATTGGCTAAATATTGTGTTCAAGATAACAAAGCTAACACATTGCAGCGACAAAATTAGAGCCCAGGTCACTATGATTCAAAAAGCTTGTTCATTAATATTGCCCAGCTAGGAATGCCCTCCCAGACTGTAGGCATGGACTACCAATTCTCCCATCATGCTGCCTGAAACTGAAAAAGTGGCATATCTCATCATTCTTTGGGCAGGGCAAGATAAGGCTAATTTTAGAAGTCTAATGAGAAAGAATTAAGGTACATCCTGTTAGACAGTCAACATAAGTGGCTCTCATTAGCACAAAGAAAAACCAGTTTGTATGGTCAGCAAAGGAAGCAGCCTCAGCTTTCTTTTGTGATTCTCAGCTGCTTGCCCCTTTAAGTAGCTTAGCCCACATAGTCACATTCGTAGATCCTCTAAATCAAAACCTTTTTTAAAAACACCCATTATTTGGTAGTAATGATTCCTAACTACCAAAGAGTAAGACACACCCTCTCAGGAAAGAACACTGAAGAGGTTTCTCTGAATGCTGGTGAGTTTCAGCTTTTCAAGAGAAAGCCATCTAAAAGAGTGATTTTACACAATTTGTGAATTTTATTCAATTCCAGCAAACTTTTATTGGCACCTGCTCTACATGGGAATTGTGCAAAATGCTGCAGAAGAAGCAGAGAGGTGTAGAATGAGATTGTTGTCCACTGGAGTTTCACGGTTCATTGAGAAAGACAGATACACACCCAATATGTATAATCTGGCAGACAGTAGTTAAGCTGCAAAATCGATCTCCAGCTAAAATGCAAGAGGAGGGTAGGAGAGGAAAAGAGTGATTCTAACGATAGGCAGGGTAGAGACAAGTCTGAGAAGGGATTGTAGAGATGCGGGCTCTTTGGGTAAATAAAGGCAAGTAAGACATGGATAGGAACTAACATCCCAGAAGCATAGAAGAAAGCATGTATGCATCTGAGAAATAGTAATAGTCTGGGAAGGCCAAACAGTAGAGTGACTGTGGGGAATCAAGAATATTAAGGGCAATCAGCCTGGGAAGATGTTGGAAGCCAAGTGTATTGCCATAATTGTCAGGCTCCCCCTGTAGACCCTTGCTACTCAGAGTCTGGTCGAGGGAATTCCTTGGAAGTACCATGGTTAGGATATGGTGCTTTCACTGCTGTGGCCCAGGTTCAACCCCTAGTCGAGGAATTAAGATCCAGTAAGCCACCCAGAATGGCCAAAGGAAAAAAAAAAAAAAAAGTGCACTAGAAAGAACAGGAGCCTCAGGAACATCTGGGAACTTGTTAGATGTGCAGAAGCCCAGGTCCCACCCAAGACCAATCACACCAGAATCTACAATTTTACAAGATCCCCAGGTGAATCTTTGCACATTATGGTTTAAAAAACACTGCTGAGGACAATGGGTGAGCCATTGACGGTTCCTAGGGAAGAGGAGTAGTCTGATCTTACCTGTGCTTGGGAAATGCAACTTTGTGAAGTGGTATGGATGGCATACAAAATGGCCATTGGATGAGCAGTTATTCAATGATCACATTCTTTATAAAAATAAGACCAGTTGTCTTCTGGAATAATAATTACTAAGTGATACCCCAGTAGTCATAGCTCCATCACATTTAACTTTGAGGTAACTCGGATATTAATTTTTTTAATGGAATTTATTCATCGCATGGGAAGATGAAGGGAAATCTTCCTACTGCCAAAAGTAGACATATTTTTCACTTTAATTCATAGGTCTGGAATCTATGTAACCATGCTGTTTGATTTTAGATGGTTCAAATCTGTTAAAGCTATCTGAAATCTAATAGCCAAGGACCCTGTAATATGAGATAAAATTAATCAGGCAGGCTCAGCGCCCTAAATCCAGAATAGTCTGTAGCAACTCTTGGACCCTCCCACTTTCTCCAAACACCCGTTTTGAGATAGCCAGGATAATTTTCATTACCTGCCCAGACAGCTGTGGAGTGTTGTAATTCATTGTTAGATAACTGCAACATTCCTCCTTAGAAAAGGATACTTCTTGTCAAGGATGCAGTTATTCTCAAAGGTTTAGTATATTTCTTAAACAGTGATGTACCCACCACGTGCAGAAATAGCCTAGCCCTAGAAACCTCAAAGCCAGGCCACAGCTAACATGCTCATCCCTGCTTGGAGGTCAGTACTACAAATACCCTCTCTAGGTTGCTTGTAATCTCTGCTGCTTTAGCAAACAGTCTAAACCACTCCTGTTGGAAAATCCTCTGGACTCCTGAAAATAACTCCTTACTAGCTGAGCAAACCTTAACCCTCCCCTACAAGCAGATAAGAAAATGCCACACATCTAGAAGGCAAGAGGTAGCCAATTTTTATCTTTAACTATCTCCTCCCTCTACATCCACAGAACAGCCCTGCTATCTTATGATCTTTACTATGAAACTGCAGAAAGGAGAGAAGTGAAAGAGCTAAAAGAAGATAAAATCTCTCCACTCTACGTGTGCGTGCGTGTGCATGTGTGTGCGCATGCATGCACACAGTCATGTGGGAGGGACGCAGAGTCGACCACATAAAATTGAAAATCACCTCAGATGACAGCGAGGAGACAGGACTTGCAAGACTCTGGGGGCAGAGATGATTAGAGTGAGTAGGTGTGTTGGGCGAGGTCTAAGAGGTTAGACTACGTACTTAGATTACTTGGGAAATGTTGGACTTTAGGTCAAGGGAGGTTCATTGCTACGCCACTTCCTGTAATCAAGATATCACAAGTGACAAACAGGACAAATATGAGGGAAGTTTTATACTCGAAAATCACTTTTTCTATGTTCATAATAACCTCTTATTTGGCACTATTTTCATTTTTTAAGACACCTTAGCATTGGCAAAATATGTCCAGAGGCAATTAAATCCCTCTAGTTTCTTCTGTGAAATTGATGTTTAATAACTATTTGGGGAGTTTCTCCAAATAAAAAATTCCATTCTTCCCCATTTCTATTTTAAGATCTCTGACAATCAGTCAATTTAGTTTGACAAGTAATGCCACAAGTAAAGCTACTTCCTAGCTTCATAAAATCAATCACAAACTATATCCCCTGTGGTAGAGAAGAGACAGTCTTTGTTCATTGGCACAGCCTGGAAGTACCCAGAAACCAGGCAGCAAAGCTCAGCTGGTCCGATGCAGTCAGAAACCTCTCTGAATCCCTATGAGTACCTACTGCAGATCAGGTGCTTTGTTAGGGAGAGGTTGAGAGAAGACAAATAAGGCATAAACCCTGTATCACAAACCTTATATAATATGAGGGAGGCAATCAAGGAAAGGGTCATTGTAATCCAGGTTTATCACTATAAATCAATACGGGACAGCTATCCACAAAGGGTTGGGAAAATCTTCTTGACCAATTAGGGGGAAGATCTGTCCAAAATTTAGTTCTTAGAAGTTCATTCTGATGAAGGATTTCAGTCAACCCGGAGATGCCCAAGCAGGGTTAACCAGCTCTGAGAGCAAAAATCAAATATCATATGATATCAGTTGTATGTGGAATCTAAAAAAATGATACAAAAGAAATTATATACAAAACAGAAACAGGCTCACAGACATAGAAAACAAACTTATGGTTACCAAAGGGGATAGCAGGGGTGGAGGAGGGTTGGGAGAGATAAATTAGGAGTTTGGTCTTAACATATACACACTACTATATATAAAATAGGTAAACAACAAGGACCTACTGTATTTTTTGTTTTGTTTTTTTCCCTTGATATCTCCAATTCCTACCTTTACTACTACTTTCAAATTTGTCTACCACTTATTAGGAATAGTAATACAGTGAAGATTTATTTGACTTAAGGAATAGGCAGGTAGCCAATTGGAGAAGAAAAAAACAATTAAGGGAAACTCAGCTATGCCCCTCAAAAACATATAAATAGCCTGGATAAGTGAGAATTATTTAGTCCATTGTTGCCTTCTCACTTTGTATTGTCTAAGTTATTTTGGTTTTGAGTGTCTTTGATTGTTATCTCCCAGAGAAGAAATCTCTAGTTAGTGAGTTAGTTAGTTACTTAGTTAGTTAGTTTTTTGTGCATGATGGAGGGCCAAGTTTTATTTCCACAACGTTGAATATGACCATGGACATAAGTAAAATCCTTTTTTCTTATTTTGAATTTTATTTTATTTTATTTTATTTTATTAATACAGCAGGTTCTTATAAGCTATCTGTTTTATGCATATTAGTATATATATGTCAATCCCAATCTCCCAATTCATCCCACCACCACCACCACACTGCACTTTCCCCGTACATTTGTTCTCTACATATGTGTCTCTATTTCCACCTTGCAAACTGGTTCATCTGTACCATTTTTCTAGATTCCACATATATATATATTAATATACAATATTTCTTTCTCTCTTTCTGCTTACTTCACTCTGTATGACAGTCTCTAGGTCCAACCATGTCTCTACAAATGACCCAATTTCGTTCCTTTTAATGGCTGAGTAATATTCCGTTGCATATATGTACCACAACTTCTTTATCCATTCATCTATCGATGGAAATTTAGCTTGCATCCATGACCTGGCTACTGTAAATAGTGCTGCAATGAACATTTGGATGCATGTGTCTTTTTAAATTATGGTTTTCTCTCGGTATATGCCCATTAGTGGGATTCCTGGGTTGTATGGTAATTATATCTTCAGTTTTTTAAGGAACCTCCATACTGTTCTCCACAGTGGCTGTATCAATTTACATTCCCACCAACAGGGCAAGAGGGTTCACTTTTCTCCGCACCCTCTCTAGCATTTGTTGTTTGTAGATTTTCTGATGATGGCCATTCTGACTGGTGTGAGGTGATATCTCATTGTAGTTTTGATTTGTATTTCTCTAATAATTAGTGATGTTGAGCAGCTTTCCATGTGCTTCCTGGCCATCTGTATGTCTTCTCTGGAGAAATGTCTATTTAGGTCTTCTACCCATTTTTGGATTGGGTTGTTTGTTTCTTTAATATTGTGCTTCATGAGCTGTTTATATATTTTGGAGATTAATCCTTTGTCCGTTTATTCATTTGCAAATATTTTCTCCCATTCTGAGGGTTGTCTTTTTGTCTTGTTTATGGTTTCCTTTGCTGTGGAAAAGCTTTGAAGTTTCATTAAGTCCCATGTGTTTATTTTTGTTTTTATTCCCATTACTCTAGGAGGTGGATCAAAAAAGATCTTGCTGTGATTTATGTCAAAGAGTGTTCTTCCTATGATTTTCTCTAAGAGTTTTAGAGTGTCTGGTCTTACATTTAGGTCTCAGATCCATTTTGAGTTTATTTTTGTGTATGGTGTTAGGGAGTGTTTTAATTTCATTCTTTTAAATGTAGCTGTCCAGTTTTCCCAGCACCACTGATTGAAGAGACTGTCTTTCCTTCATTGTATATTCTTGCCCCCTTTATCAAAGATAAGGTGACCATACGTGCATGGGTTTATCTCTGGGCTTTCTATACTGTTCCATCAATCTATATTTCTGTTTTTGTGCCATTACCATGCTGTCTTTATTACTGTAGTTTTGTAGTATAGCCTGAAGTCTAGGAGCCTGATTCCTCCAGCTCTGTTTTTCTTTCTCAAGACTGCTTTGGCTACTCAGGGCCTTTTATGTTTCCATACAAATTGTGGGTTTTTTTTGTTCTAGTTCTGTGAAAAATGCCATGGGTAATGTGATAGAGATTGCATTGAATCTGTAGATTGCTTTGGGTAGTACAGTCATTTTCACAATGTTGGTTCTTCCAATCCAAGAACATGGTATATCTCTCCATCTCTTTGTATAGCCTTTGATTTCTTTCATCAGTGTCTTATATAGTTTTCTGAGTACAGACCTTTTGCCTCCTAAGGTAGATTTATTCCTAGGTATTATATTCTTTCTGTTGCAGTGGTGAATGTGATTGTTTCCTTGCATCTATTCATATGGTTTTTATTCTTCAATTTGTTAATATGGTGTATCACATTGATTGATTTGCGTATATTGAAGAATGCTTACATCCTTGGGATAAATCCTACTTGATCATGGTGTATGAGCCTTCTAATGTGTTGTTGGATTCTGTTTGCTAGTATTTTGTTGAGGATATTTGCATCTATATTCATCAGTGATATTGGTCTGTAATTTTCCTTTCTTTTTTTGTAGTCTCTTTGTCTGGTTTTGATATCAGGGAGATGGTGGACTCATAGAATGAATTTGGGAGTGTTCCTTCCTCTGCAATTTTTTGGAAGAGTTTGAGACGGATGCATCTTAGCTCTTCTCTAAATGTTTGATACAATTCACCTTTGAAATGATCTGGTCCTGGACTTTTTTTTGTTGGAAGATTTTTAATCATAGTTTCAATTTCATTACTTGTGATTGGTCTGGCCATATTTTCTATTTCTTCCTGGTTCAGTCTTGGAAGGTCATACCTTTCCAAGAATTTGTCCATTTCTTCCAGGTTGTCTGTTTTATTGGCATAGAGTTGCTTGTAGTAGTCTCTTTTGAGGCTTTGTATTTCTGCGGTGTCTGTTGTAACTTCTCCTTTTTCATTTCTAATTTTATTGATTTGAGTCCTCTCTCTCTTTTTCTTGATGAGTCTGGCTAAAGGTTTATCAATTTTGTTTATCTTCTCAAAGAACCAACTTTTAGTTTTATTGATCTTTGCTATTGTTTTCTTTGTTTCTATTTCACTTATTTCTCCTCTGATCTTTATGATTTCTTTGCTTCTACTAACTTTGGGTCTTGTGTATTCTTCTTTCTCTAGCTCCTTTAGGTGTAAAGTTAGATTGTTTATTTGATTTTTCTTCTTTCTTGAGGGAGGCTTGTATTGCTATAAACTTCCCTCTTAGAATTGCTTTTGCTGCATCCCATAGGTTTTGGATGGTCATGTTTTCATTGTCACTTGTCTCTAGGTATTTTTTGATTTCCTCTTTGATTTCTTCAGTGATCTTTTGGTTATTTAGTAATATATTGTTTAGACTCCATGTGTTTGTGTTCTTTATGTATTTTTCCCTGCAATTTATTTCTAATCTCATAGTGCTGTGTTCGGAAAAGATGCTTGATATGATTTCGGTTTTCTTAAATTTACCGAGGGTTGATTTGTGACCCAGGATGTGATCTATCCTGGAGAATGTTCCATGTGCACTTGAGAAGAAAGTGTAATCTGCTGTCTTTGGATGGAATGTCCTATAAATATCAATTAAATCTATCTGGTCTATTATGTCATTTAAAGCTTTTGTTTCCTTTTAATTTTCTGTCTGGATGATCTGTCCATTAGTGTAAGTGAGGTGTTAAAGTCTCCCACTCTTTTTGTGTTACTGTTGATTTCCTCTTTTATAGCTGTTAGCACTTGCCTTATGTATTGAGGTGATACTATGTTGGGTGCATATGTATTTATAATTGTTATGTCTTCTTAGATTGACCCATTGATCATTATGTAGTATTCTTCCTTGTCTCTTGTAACATTCTTTATTTTAAAGTCTAATTTATCTGATATGAGTATTGCCACTCCAGCTTTCCTTTGATTTCCATTTTCATGGAATATCTTTTTCCATCCCCTCACTTTCGGTCTGTATGTGACCTAGGTCTGAAGTGGGTCTCTTGTGGACAGCACATATATGGGTCTTGTTTTTGTATCCATTCAACAAACCTGTGTCTTTTGGCTGGAGCAATTAATCCATTCACATTTAAGGTAATTATCAATATATATGTTCCTATTACCATTTTCTTAATTGTTTTGGGTTTGTTTTTGTAGGTCCTTTTCTTCTCTTTTGTTTCCCATGTAGAGAAATTGCTTTATTATTTGTTGTAGAGCTGGTTTGGTGGTGCTGAATTCTCTTAGCTTTTGCTTGTCTGTTAAGCTTGATTTCTCTGTCAAATCTGAATGAGATCCTTGCTGGGTAGAGTAATCTTGGTTGTAGGTTCTTCCCTTTCATCACTTTAAGTATATCATGCCACTCGCTTCTGGCTTGTAGACTTTATGCCGTGAACTCAGCTGTTATCCTTCTCAGGGTTCCCGTGTATGTTATTTGTCATTTTTCCCTTGTTGCTTTTAATAATTTTTCTTTGTCTTTAATTTTTGTCAATTTAATTCCTATGTCTCAGTGTGTTTCTCCTTGGGTTTATCCTGCCTGGAACTCTCTGTGTTTCCTGGACTTGGATGGCCATTTCCTTTCCCATATTAGGGAAGTTTTCCACTATAATCTCTTCAAATATTTTCTTGGGTCCTTTCTCTCTCTCTCCTCCTTCTGGGACCCCTATAATGTGAATGTTGGTGTGTTTAATGTTGTCCCAGAGGTCTCTTATGCTGTCTTCATTTCTTTTCATCCTTTTTTCTTTATTCTGTTCTGCAGCAGTGAATTCCACCTTTCTGTTTTCTGGCTCACTTATCTGTTCTTCTGCCTCAGTTATTCTGCTACTGATTTCTTCTAGTGTATTTTTCATTTCAGTTATTATATTGTTCATCTTTGTTTGTTCTTTAATTCTTCTAGGTGTTTTTTCTTTAAGTCTTCTAGGTCTTTTTTAAACATTTCTTGCATCTTCTCGATCTGTGCCTCCATTTTTTTTCCGAGGTTCTGGATCACCTTCATTATCATTATTCTGAATTCTTTTTCTGGAAGGTTGCCTATCTCCACTTCATTTGCCTATCTCCACTTCATTTCTCTGCCTATCTTGTTGCTTCATCTGATACATAGTCCTATGCCTTTTCATTTTGTCTATCTCTCTGTGAATGTGGTTTTCATTCCACATACTGCAGAATTGTAGTTCTTCTTGCATCTGCTGTCTGCCCTCTGGTGGATAAGGCTATCTAAGAGACTTGTGGAAGTTTCCTGATGGGAGGGACTGGTGGTGGGTAGAGCTGGGTGTTGTTCTGGGGAGCAAACTCAGTAAAACTTTAATCCGCTTGTCTGCTGATGGGTTGGGCTGAGTTCCTTCCCTATCGGTTTTATGGCCTGAGGCAACCCAGCACTCGAGGCTGCAGGCTCTTTGGTGGGGTTAATGGCAGACTCCAGAAGGGCTCATGCCAAGGAGTCTTTCCCAGAACTTCTTCTCCCAGTTTCCTTGTCCCCGTGGTGAGCCACATCCACCCTCCACCTCTGCAAGAGACTCTCCAACACTCGCAGGTAGGTCTGGTTCAGTCTCCCCTGGGGTCACTGCTCCTTCCCCTTGGGTCCTGATGTGCACACTACTTTGTGTGTGCCCTCCAAGAGTGGAGTCTCTGTTTCCCCCAGTCCTGTCAAAGTCCTGCAATCAAATCCCACTAGCCTTCAAAGTTTGATTCTCTTGGAATTCTTGCTGTCATTGCTGGACCCCCAGGTTGGGAAGCCTGACATGAGGCTCAGTAGCTTCACTCCAGTGGATGGACTTCTGTGGTATAATTATTCTCCAGTTTCTGAGTCACCTACCCAGTGGTTATAGGATTTGATTTTATTGTGACTGTGCCCCACCTACCATCTCACTGAGGCATCTCCTTTATCTTTGGATATGGGATATCTTTTTTGGTGAGTTCCAGTATCTTCCTGTGGATGATTGTTCAGCAGTTAGTTGTGATTCTGGTGCTCTCGCCAGAGGGAGTGAGTGCACATTCTTCTACTCCACCATTTTGAACCAATCTAAGGCCTCCTGTGTAGCAAAGGGAACCATACTCAATATCTTGTAATGATGTATAATGGTAAAGAATCTGAAAAAGAATATTTGTATATATACATAAACTTGAATATGTATATGAAATTGAATCACTTTGCTGTACGCATAAAACTAACATAACATTGTAAAATAGCTATACTTCAATTTTATTTTATTTTATTTTTGACTGCGTTGGATCTTCATTGCTGCATGCAGGCTTTTCTCTGGTTGCAGCAAGCAGGGCTAGTCTTTGTTTTGGTGCATGGGCTTCTCATTGTGGTGGCTTCTCTTGTTGTGGAGCATGGTCTCTAGGTGTACAGGCTTCCATAGTTGTGGCTCGCCGGCTCTAGAGCACAGGCCCAATAGTTGTGCTACATAGGCTCAGTTGCTCCGCTGCATGTGGGATCTTCCCAGACAAACCCATGTTGCCTGCATCGGCAGGCAGATTCTTAACCACTGCACCACCAGGGAAACCCTATACTTCAATTTTGAAAAAGCATTTAAAGTTAAACTATTGTGTTCTTGCACAAGATGAGCTACCCCAGCACCACATGCAGAATTCAAAATGGATTGAATTCCGTAGTCAGGATGACCCCTGAGCATCTGTAGAAAGTTCTTGTGTGCTAAATCTGTGGTTGGTTCAGTGGGAAAGACTAGTTAGTCGGGGTTCACCACTATCAAGCACTTTAGAATGAGCAAGGACCACAGAGCTGAATGGACTGCCTGGGTTTGAACCTGGCTCCCCATTTACCACATATTGGACCTTCGGCTCAACCTCTCTGTGCCACAGTTTCCTCATCTGGGAAATGGGGATAATAATAGCACCTACTTCATAGGGTTGTTATGAGGAGTAAATGAGTTAATATTTGTATAGTTTTCAGAATAGTGCTTGGCCCTTAGTAAGTGCTTTGAAAGGTTATGTTAAATAAAAGTCAGTATCATGAGCCCCTTCCCCATTCAATGTCTATCAAGCCAGGGTGGCGAACCATAATTCATTCCAGATAATATCTGCTTTTCTATAGATGAAATGACCTTTCTCTGGGGGAAAGAGAGCATCTGTCTGAAGCAGCCTTTCTCTCTACCAAAAAAGATTCACTAGGATTATATTCAAATCATGTCCCCTTCCCTCCAGTGAATGAATGGCATACATTTTCCCAAGACACTGGCCATGGTGGGGCCCAACATCTCCTTCTTGTATGAAATAGATATTCAACCAAAAGTAAGAGGTGGTCTCAAGGGAATAGAGATCTCAAGATCTGATAACAAGTTAGCATTGAACTATAGTCATATCCTTTATTCTCTCTTCTCTTAAATTCAACATTGAAATTAATTCCATTAATTGGCTTTTTTGTCTTAGAATATAAAATTAATTATCATAAATCTTCTGTTTTTCCTATTGTTCTCCACAGAAGCTGGCAAATAACCTTCCTTCTCTAGACCCCTCAAAAAATTATTTTTTAACAATTACACTTAGGCATACACATTATCCTCAGACTGACAGACTTCTAAAAAATTAATTTCCCCATCATCTTATCAGAGGTCTGCACTGAAGCAGCAGCCACATGGAAACTGTTTATAAGCTGCACAGGGCAAGTAAATGCCAGGAAGCAAAATTGGCTGCCTTTAAGATTTTACATAGACATTCCAAGTCCCAGAGCTATTTCTTTTCCAAAATTTTAATAATTAGTCTTTTTCTTAAGCTTCGACCCAAAAAGAGAAGAAGAAAGAACAAAAGCTTCCTTCAGAGGATATTAGGATTGTATTAGCCTACTTTGTCTGGCAGCTTAATAAGCTTCCCACTGAGAGGGTCAGGAGCCACAGACAGCCCCTCCCAGGCTCACTGCAGATAAAAACTCCACTGATACACACTTGAGTCCCTGACCCGCAAGTTAACACTCCCTGTTTGTCCAGACGGCCATTCTCCTGAGTGCAGGCTGACAATCACGTCAAAGGAGGCTAGGACCTGACCACCAGCCTCATTTTCGATTGTGAGTAAAATCAGGGTTTGAAGCCAGGTCTCTGAAGATCTGGTGCAATGACATGAACTTGGTCCCCTAATAAATCACAGCTGAAATCAGTGTGCAGGAGGCCAAATGCTATATGATGCTGCTGGCAAGATGAATTCTATTATAGTCTCACTTGTCCCCTTTTGCCTTGGCTTAAAACTTTCAAAGAAGTTTAATCAGAGTTTCCAAAACTCCATGTTTATCCTTTGTTTAAAAGCAATTTTTTTGTTCTTTTGGGGAATCATCTTACAGATGACCTCAGGGAGAAAATTACATATTTGATATTTATCCTGAGGGCTGTGGTCTCTCACAGGAGCAGAGTTTAGAACAAAAACCATATATGAATTTAGAAATTCTGAGTGAAGAAAGAACAAAAATTACACATCAAGCCATTTTTGAAAGAGCAAAAATTACATATCAAGTCATTTTGATTTATTTTTAACATTTTACATTTTCTATCTAGAAATGCTGAAAATAAATAATAATGCCTGAAAATTACTATTTACCTTCTGAATTCAGCTTCATTGGAGCAGGTGATACTTAAGAAAGCATTGCCAGTAAATATCGAAACATCACAGAAATATTGATGTCTTACCTCTGTTTTCTTCTCAGCAATTTTTAAATGGGCCAAGTGGTATAAATTCAGCATTAAACACGTAAAGTACAAATATTTTTTCTTGATTCTTAACGCAGAGATGTGTACTCACAAAGAAAAATCAATTTGGCAACCTTGTGTGTACACGACAGTTTTCATTTCCCCACTTGCTGAGAAGAAATGCAGACAATGGGCACTGCTGAATGAAGTGACATTTAGAGAATTGTGATTTTTTTTCACTACCACCTTAGTCACACTTAAAATTTTTATTTCAATTACATGAATAAACCTTTCCTACATATTTGAAATCCAACCAGTAAAATTCTTTGCAAGGAAGCAAAATTTTCACCTACTCAAATCACCCTTTTATGTTTATTGTCAAAATGATACATGTAATGGCATCAAAAGGCTGAACAAGTAGAAAACTCAGGCTCTTTGGGCAATATTTCACAAATTTATCCATGTCTTCACTTGCCCTAAACTGACTTCTTTTAACCTTAGACTCATGCCTTCTGCATCTAGCCCATCCTTAGTTTCATGACCACATGATTCTAACTGCTGAACTAGAAGCAGCTAATTTACAGTCTCACATCATAAAAGAATCAGTTTTCCTCTTTAAAGAGATAGTTAATCATTGATGGTTATGCCTTCTATACTTAGAATATTCTCTTAGTCATATCCTACAATTTGGAGAGTGAGTTTTGGGGGAATTAGACTGTCTGCCCTGCTATTTTGCCAGATGAGCACTTTTTCCTAAAGTACCTTCATTTTCCTGAGTAAACCCATTTCTCAGCTTCCCTGATGTGGAGCAACAACAAATACCCCAGCCATCGGGCTTCACATGTTTCATACTCTGGGAAACAAAGGTCTTTTTCAACATCAGGCCCATTTAACATCCATGCCAGACCCTGATCATTATTTCATTTGTTTCTTCAAAATAGCCTTGCAGGATTGGTCATCTTATCATATTTTCTAGTTGAAAAAACAGAGTCAGAGAGGTTCAGAGGAGTTAGGCTCAC
The DNA here is from genome assembly GCF_003031525.2 of Neophocaena asiaeorientalis asiaeorientalis. Lineage (NCBI taxonomy): Eukaryota > Metazoa > Chordata > Mammalia > Artiodactyla > Phocoenidae > Neophocaena > Neophocaena asiaeorientalis. The sequence continues at coordinate 5,188,071 of NW_020175414.1, forward strand.
TTAGCTATCAAGAATTTGAGTCTAAGTTGTATAGCCATGTGTAAATCAATGAAGTTAGACACACCCTCTCACCATACACAAATATAAACTCAAAATTGCTTAAAGACTTAAACATAAGACATGATACCATAAAACTCCTAGAAGAGAACATACACAAAACATTCTCTGACCTAAATCATACCAATGTTTTCTTAGGTCAGTTGCCCAAGGCAATAGAAATAAAAACAAAAATAAATAAGAGGGACCTAATCAAACTTACAAGTTTTTGCACAGCAAAGGAAACCATAAAATGAAAAAACAACCTACAGAATAGGAGAAAACATTTATAAACAATGTGACCGACAAGGGCTTAATTTCCAAAATATACAAATAGTTCATACAACTCAACAACAAAAAAACAAACAACCCAATCCAAAAATGGGCAGAAGACCTAAATAGACATTTCTCCAAAGAATAAATTCAGAATAGCCAATAGGCATATGAAAAGATGCTCAGCATCCCTAATTATTAGAGAAATGCAAATCAAAACTACAAGAGGTACCACCTCACACCAGGCAGAATGGCCATCATTAAAAAGTCTACAAATAACAAATGCTGGAGAGGGTGTGAAGAAAAGGGAACCCTCCTACACTGTTGGTGGGAATGTAAGTTGGTGCAGCCACTGTGGAAAACAGTATGGAAGTTCCTCAGAAAACTAAAAATAAAATTAACGTATGATCCAGCAATCCCATGCATGAGGATATATCTGGACAAAACTATAATTAAAAATGATAACTTGCACCCCTATGTTCATAGCAGCACTATTCACAATAGCCAAGACATAGAAACAACCTAAATGTCCATCAACAGATGAATGGATAAAGAAGATGTGGTACATATGTACAATGGAATACTACTCAGCCATAAAAAAGAATGAAATAATGCCATCTGCAGCAACATGGTTGCAACTAGAGATTATCATACTAAGTGAAATAAGTCAGAAAGAGAAAGACAAATACCATATGATATCACTTATATGTGGAATCTAAAATATGAACCAAATGAACCTATCTATGAAACAGAAACAGAATCACGGCATACAGAACAGACTGGTGGTTGCCGAGGGGGAGGGGGATGGGGGAGGGTTGGAGTGGGAGGATGGGGTTAGCAGATGTAAGCTTTTATATATAGAATGGATAAATGAAAAGGTCCTACTGTATAGCACAGAGAACTATATTCAATATCCTATGATAAACTATAATGGAAAAGAATATTTTTTAAAAGTATGTTTATATAAGTATAACTGAATCACTTTACTATACAGCAGTAACTAACACAACATTGTAAATCAACTATACTTCAATTTAAAACAAAAAAGAATTTGAGTCAAAGGGTCTGCACCCAGAACTTGGATTCCAGTAAGGAGTCATCTTGCTTCTGTTTCTGGACACAAGCAAAATATAATGGTGAGGATTTGAAACTTGTATTCAAATCCCACCTCTGCCCCTTCCCAGCTTGGAAGAGTGAAATAAGGCTAGAGATGGACAAGGCCCATAAGACATTAGTTTGTGAAGTTTAGAGAGTATGTAAAAAGCACTTAGCACGGTGCTTCCCATGTAGCGAAGTGTTCAATAAGGAAGGGGCTATCAAAGCATGGCAAGTCCCAAACTGATTTAAGATACTCCAAGTCACAGTAAGTGTCTTCAAGACATCGCTAGAGTTAAGATACAATAGGCTTGGCCAGTTTTTTAGTCATCCAGGGCTTTAATAATAATAATTAATAAAAATATCTTTTATTAAAAGCTTACTACAGCCAAGCACTGTGATTAGCACTTTCTATACAACATCTTCACTGATTCTCACAACCATGCAATGAGCTAGAAATTAAACTTGTTTTATAGATGACAAGCCAAGGACTTGGAGTGGTTCTATACATAGCCGGCTAGTTATGTGAAGGAGTGGAGCTATAAACCGAAGCTTTTACTATAGTTCTGTGAACTACGCTTTGATTATCTCTGTGGCAAGATATGTAGTTGTTTGTCTAAATGCTACTGTTTTATTGGCTTTTTTTTCTCTGCTACATTAAAAAGATGGAATGAAAACATTTCTACTCACCTCCTAGAAAATGTGAAGATTGAGCTCTCCCTGCCCTCCAAGAAAAAGAAGCTATCTTACCGATTGCTAACAATTTGGGTTCCAAAAATGCTGAACCCAATAATGGGTCATCCACTCTGCAAGAACATAGGAAAACAGGGTTTCAAGAGAGCTGAAGTCTCTCTAAGAAAGAAGGAGAGATCCCTCCAAAATGAAAGTAAGTCAGAAGGCAGCAACTTGGAAGGAGGAGGTGAATAAAAACAGTCACAGGAACAGGAGACTCATCCCCAAAAGTAAGCCTTACCAAGGACAGCCCTGAGGGCCTGGGTGAAAGGCAAGAGCAGAAGTGGTGAAGAACATCATTCGGAAGCCAGCCTGCCTCTGAGCAAACCCCACTTCCACTTACTTACTTGTGACTTTTGACAGGGGACTTATCGTCTCTGCTACTCAATAGCTACCTCAGTTTTCCCTTCTGTAAAATGGAGATAATATTACTATCTACATTATAGGGTTCTGAGGATGAAATATTAAGCCATTAGAACAGTCCCTGTCCCAGGGTGTGTGCTTAGTAAGTGTAAGTCATTATTTATACAATATTTGCAAGCTCTGGAGTTGGGTGGAGCTATGTCACCATATGACCAAAATAGAGCCTTTGCATGGACGGCACCCACACCCTATGTTCTCGCCAGCAGATTCTCCTGTTGGAGCTAGTTCATTCCTAAAGAAGGGGGACATTTTCCCCTCTACTCTTCTAGGTTCTTGGCTGAGATCCCCCGTTATAAAAGATAGATGAACAGGAGAAAAAAACCCCACACGTTTAACAACATATATACCTCCTGTATACATGGGAGAGACCCAGGAAAACTGAGCAATTCTCCAAAATGACCCAAGACACCACCTTAAATACCATCTCTAGCTAAAGACAAAAGATGTTGGGGAGTACGGGGAAGGCCAGTTACAGGCCATTACCAGGAAAAGTGCAGTAAACAAGGGCATGGTAGTTATGCCTTCTCCATTGATAAGAGTTTCTAGAGATCTGGTTATCCTCTTCTTCCTGCTACAGAAAGGAAAACATGCTTAGAAATGGACAGTCCCCTTACGCATGTAAATGTCTCTTAGAAAAGGGTAAGTGCTACTCAGTCTTCAGAGCTTCTCCGTTGTCTGCTGTTTCTTAAAAATAATCAGCCTAAAATAATCTTTATGCCAAAGAGGAGTATTTGGGGGTAACAAATTCTGCTCCCCCTCAGATCCAAAAGTACCCCTGTGGTCTCCCAGCAGGAACAACTCTGCTCTGCCCCTTTCAAATGCCACATGGGGCCACTGTAATGCTGAGGTCAGAAAGCACAGTAAAGTCAGAGCCCAAATGACTAAGAACTGGAACCCCAGTTCCTGGTCCTTCTGCCCCGCCCCCCCCCTCCAACGCCACCTACCACTTAGTTCTATTTTACTCATTTCCCTCATCTGTAAAACAAAAACACCACCCACCTCACAAGATTGTTATGAGTATTCACTGAGATAACAAATAAGAAGCAGCTAGCATAACACCTGACACATAGTAGGTTGTTTAAAAGATTTATTTCCTTTCTTCTTTCCTTAAGCTAAAGACAGCATTTACTAAACACTGTTAAGGGACTAATAATTTAAGGTTAAAAGGCTAATGGGAAGCAGGGAATCAGTTCTAGCATTAAGACACTGCTGCCTATACAATATCTACTGATTTATTCCTTCCCCAAATATTTGTTTCTCATGATGTTTATAGGTCAGAAAGAATGACTTCTATGTAGGAATAAAATGAGGATAACAATAATAATGATTATTAATAATATCTAACTTCAGATCATAGGCAAAGTGCCTTCTGTTTCTTTAATAGAAACATCTATGTTTTTCTCTTTAGGTCCCTAGAAAACGTAATCATAATTTACTCCTGTGTGTTAGGAGGAAATCAGCCCTGCTGCAGTCATTAAATTCATTTAAGTCCACACAACAGAAGGAGATGCTCTGGAGGTCCTCTTTCATCGTTAAATGAGCACCTAGGTGGTGTGGACAGAAGTGAAGAAGATAAAGCCACTTTGAGTAATAAAAGAGAAAAAGCACTGATTAATAAAAATTAATCCGATTTTACATATTAATGGATACAGACCCTCCATCTGTTTACTATACCCATTGTGTGACAATGCAAGGAAGGTAATGAGGAAAACTACTGGAAAGGCCCCACGGTTTAAAAGACCAGAAAAGACTAGAAACAGAGGCTCACTTGAAGGACCGATTATGATGCTACACCTAACTCCTCAGCAGGACAGCTAATTTCTCACACCAATCAGTCCATTGCTAGAAGTGCTGAAGAGGAAAAAAAGAAGTCCCTGCTGCACACTATCCTGTCTCTCCCCAGATTCTAAATCTTCACACACAAATAATTTGCAAGCACAGACATCTCTGAGATTCGGTGAATTGTCCCTCCCACCTCTCTTTGTTCCCTCAATCCTAGAGGAATGCTCCCAGCAGACAGGAAATGTGACCCAGAAGTGTGGCAGCATGTTTGTGTCTTGTTTCAGGAAGATGAGTGGTTCCCAGTCTCCTCCAGTTGAACTCACACGTTCCATCTTTGATGAAAAATTTAAACAGTCCTGGCTCATTTGGAGCTCTTTGTTCTCAGGGCCAGTTTAGGAAACAGCCCTCAGGACACAGCCAGTAAACGGCTTGGTGGTACCCACTGTGCTCTGAGTATGTAACCTCAGGAATCAAGACAAGCTATGGATATTTTCATATTGTGGCTTTTTAGGCAGGATTCCTTGCTACCAACCAGTAATATCAATCCTGATCTAGGTTAGATTTCAAGAATCTATTTCAGTGGTCAAATGCTGGTTAATAGAGTGGATATAATATATGCCCATAGCCTTCTAATTAGTTCCAATGTTTCTCTCTGAGTATAAAATGTCATTAGAAGTATTCTTAAAGAAATAACTGGGAGATATGTAGATAACCCACGCAAATATCTATATGTAGCTGGGCTTTACACAAGTGAACCCAGACAGAAAATGTATCAATATTAACTAATAACAACAATCGTTCATTTACTCTCTTATTGTCATAGGATTGAAGGCTAGGGAAGTCAGGGTTGATTAAAGTAGAGGGTCTTGGGTTCAAACTGATACCAAGAGCACAAACATGCTCAGAGCTGCCACTAGCCAATACAGAAAATGTAGACGGATCCCTGCCCCAACCCTGAGCAGAGGCAGCCCTGTGGGCCCAGAGTTTGTTGAGCAGAAAGGGGGTCTGAATTTTTGATCCCACTTGTGACTTCAGTGGTTGTTGTATGTTTCACAAGCAGCACAGTCACAGAGAGCTGCAGACTCCGTGTGCACAGGGCACCTCCAACAGCAGAGTGAAAGAAGGCATCTAGATGGGTTGGTGCTGGTAATAGGGACTGTCCCACAGGTGAGTCTTCCAAAAGGTAGACTCTGCCTCTTCCTGTGGTTATTCAAGTGAAAGTGAAAAGTTCTCCCATTCATGGCATAAAAGCAAGCAAAAAATAACCACCATATCACTTGCCAACCTTGTCTCCTTGACCGGGGGGATTTTGAAGACAGAGGGAATGATCACTTGGTTCTTTGCATCTGTAGCAAACCAGCCTCTCCTTCACTGTTGGATTAATGGTTTGGGACACCTAGTGCTGCCACGAAAAGTGCTAGCACACCAAACACCTTGACACAAGCAGCTCGTGTAGGAATGGTTTTAGTTTACAATCAGATGTAAGACATGTACGATTATATTCTTTAAATACATGGGATATATTTTACCTTTTCAAATGAAAATTCCAACACATTACCGTTCATAAATGAAACAAACAAAAAGTCATAATCAGGAAAGAAGTTAGAACCCGCCCAAATAATTTCTTCTGAATTGTCTCTCTATCTGCTCCATTTCTCTTTTCCCCACCCTCCCAGAGTCTGTTGTTACCAGCGAGGAAACATGAATGCTGAAGCAAGAACAAAAGGAAAACAGAAACATATATTTATGTAAACTTGTATTGATTCAACTAGGAAGAAACCCCACAGCTTTCAAGGTCTGAGTCACAAATCATTATGACCAGAAATGCTGATGTACTAGGAATACGCAAGGACTTTTTCTTGTTATCATGGGTCAGGCCTGTTGCAGTGCTAGAGTTAAGCTGAAAAACATTAAATATAGTTTTAAGCTTCCATTTATCAGGCGATATTTTGGGAAAGGGAGGACACAGTGGCTGTGAGTCCAGGCTTGTATATTCAGCTCCACATGTAGTCACAGACAGATCCACATTCAGGAAAATCAGAGGGAGGTCGCATCACCTTTCCAAACATGAGAAAACTCTGTTCTTCCCAAGATGACCTGAAATGTTCTAATTATTGGTTATTCCCTCTGGTTGGTGATGCAGCCAACAAGCACGTAGAGTTCAGTGAACCCACAAGTGCACAGCTGTTGTCTTTGACTTGTGGCCAAAACAAAAATTGGAACAGAATTTACCCAGACAAGTATAAAGGCTTCTGTTTAAAGCAGCTATTTTCTAAGTCAGATAAACAGCTTTGAAATGGAGAAGAAATGAATTCTTTTCTAGAATGTCTGAATCAAAGTGAGGTCAACGTCTTGAAGACAAGATGTTAACACAGATTACCCACACAGGCTGCACAAGTCTCCCAAAGAATGAGGGAGCCTCCATGCCTCCAGGCCGCCTGTAGTTCTACCTGTTTCATCAACTTGTTTTTGTGTTTGGAAACAACCTTCTGCATTCAGGAAAGGTAGCTATGTTGATTTAGTTAGTTCATGATATAAAACAGCAAAGGACAGCAAACCACTGTGTTAAAAGCTTCCACGAGCTGGCAGTGGCATAGGCCAGTGACCTCTTTTTCCAGTAGCTTGAGAGGCTCTTATCTGGCAGTAGGAGGGCAGAAAGAAAGAGAGTAGTTTCACTTTGGGCTTGCGTCAGTGATTCTGCCCTTTGAATTTCCACTAAGAAATGACATTAACAAATACCTCACTTTTTGTAGGAAGCAAAGGGACTGGTAAGAAATAGCTGGTGGGAGAAGCAGGGGAAAATCACCCTCCCTGTTCCTTACACAAACACCACATGCCTATGCTAATCTGGCAATCCATCTTGCAATCACCAAGCAGTACCCAGCAAGGAAGCAATTTGCACGGCAACAGTGGTCCTCAGAGCTTTTCATAGCTTGACGCCTATTGCGACTGCTTATACTGGAGCAGCGGGTGGGTATAAAATAGCAGAATCTGAGCCTACAGAAGCAGCATCCCAGGGTAGAAGAAGAGATTTTTTTTTTCCAGTAGAGCGAATATGCGTATCAATGTACCTGAATGGAGAGCTGGGTCCTGGTGAGCTGTCATCATCAGCAAATCTGTCTGTACTTCCATCTCAAGTGGTCTATTTTGGTGATAACAATGCTTATGCAGCAAGGGTTTGAAAAGCCTGCTTCTCTTGAATCCAAAGGGGTTATGGACCATGTCTGCAGAGCAGACAGCCCTCAGCCTACTCTCAGCTTTCATTCATTCCCAAAATCTCCCTGCACTCTTCACTTGCAGCAGTAGTAAAATGGCACCATTTACCAAGGCCTTTCAGCACAATGCATCCACACATGATAAGGAATGACCAAGCATCGTGGGCTGTTCTAAAACACTCTATTGTGAAGGTGGTCAGACGCATAATTGGTGTCGACTTCATACTAATTTGGTCAGGGATAGTTATCAGAAGTCCATTGAACAAATGGATGGGATGTTTCAAACCCATGAGTGTCAAGCTTCTCCAAAAAACAAGAAGTGACAGCTGAAGTCATGCTTAACAGAATTGGTTTTAAAATGTGAAGTGGGTTTTAAAAGCAGCCCTGCCTTCGTATTGGGTGTGAATGAGGCTTAGCAAGAAATATCAAAAGAGGAGAAATCCCTGTCAAGGCGGAGACTCTTACTTTGTTCTCTGTGGATGACAAATAGATACCTCTAGATAATACTTGAAAGGACTAAGTTGTGTGGGCAGCAGATGGGTGGGCGGCCAAGGCTGTGTGAAACAGCATTCCAAGAAAGCAGTTCAGCCAACTTCACAAGCAGCACATTAGGAACAATCCCTGTAACAATTCCTGACCTGCTGTTTCTCTGGTAATTTGTTCACCAGAAATCAGCAAGGGAAATTCTGCCTCCACCTTCCTTGGACTGCATGTGTCCTGCTGCTGGTTGTCTGGTTCTTTTACCCTACTTCTACTCAAGCTTTCTTGTAATTCTCGAACACTGGAGTTGGCAAACTTGTTCTGTAAAAGGGCAGATAGTGGAGATTGGTTCAAGATGGTGGAGTAGAAGGACATGCTCTCACTCCCTCTTTCGAGAACAACAGAATCACAACTAACTACTGAACAATCATCAACAGGAAGACACTGGAACTCATCAAAAAAGATACTGCACTTGCAAAGACAAAGGAGAAGCCGCAATGAGACGCTAGGAGGGGTGCTATCACAATAAAATCAAATCCCATAACTGCTGGGTGGGTGACTCACAAACTGGAGAACACTTATACCACAGAAGTCCACCCAGTGGAGTGAAGGCTCCAAGCCACACACCAGGCTTCCCAACCTGAGGGTCTGGCAACGGGAGGAGGAATTCCTAGAGAATCAGACTTTAAAGGCTAGCAGTATTTGATTGCAGGACTTTGGCAGGACTGGGAGAAACAGAGATTCCACTATTGGAGGGCACACACAAAGTAGTGTGCACTTTGGGACCCAGGGGAAGGAGCAGTGACCCCATAGAAGACTGAACCAGACCTACCTGCTAGTGTTAGAGGGTCTCCTGCAGAGGTGGGGGGTGGCTATGGCTCACCAAGGGATAAGGACACTGGCTGCAGAAGTTCTGGGAAGTACTCCTTAGTGTGAGCCCTCCCAGAGTATGCCATTAGCCCCACCAAAGAGGCCGGGTAGGCTCCAGTGTTGGGTTGTCTCAGTCAAAACAACCAACAGGGAGGGAACCCAGTCCCACCCATCACAGACAAGTGGATTAAAGTTTTACTGAGCTCTGCCCACCAGAGCAACAGCCAGCTCTACCCACCACCAGTCCCTCCCATCGGGAAACTTCCACAAGCCTCTTAGATAGCCTTATCCACCACAGTAGAGACAGCAGAAGCAAGAACTACAATCCTGTAACCTGTGGGGGGAAAAAAACACATTCACAGAAAGATAGACAAGATGAAAAGTCAGAGGGCTATGTACCAGATGGAGGAACAAGATAAAACCCCAGAAAAAAAATAAATGAAGTGGAGATAGGCAATCTTCCAGAAAAAGAATTCAGAATAAGGATAGAGCAGATGATCCAGAACCTCGGAAAAAGAGTGGAGGCAAAGATTGAGAAGATGCAAGAAATGTTTAACAAAGATCTAGAAGAATGAAAGAACAAACAGAGATTAACAATACAATAAATGAAATGAAATATACACTAGAAGGAATCAATAGCAGACTAACTGAGGCAGAAGAACAGATAAGTGACCTGGAAGACAGAATGGTGGAATTCACTGCTGTGGAAGAGAATAAAGAAAAAAGAAGGAAAAGAAATGAAGACAGCCTAAGACAGCTCTGGGACGACATTCACATTATAGGGATGCTAGAAGGAGAAGAGAGACAAAGGACCGAGAAAATATTTGAAGAGACTATAGTCAAAAACTTCCCTAAAATCGGAAAGGAAACAGCCATGAAAGTCCAGGAAGCTCAGAGAGTCTCATACAGGATAAACCCAAGGGGAAACATGCTGAGACACATAGTAATCAAACTGGCAAAAATTAAAGACAAAGAAAAATTATTGAAAGCAGCAAGGGAAAAATGACAAATAACATACAAGGGAACTCCCATAAGGTTAACAGCTGATTTCTCAGCAGAAACTCAACAAGCCAGATATACTTAAAGTGATGAAAGGGAATAAACTACAACCAAGATTACTCTACCCAGCAAGGATCTCATTCAGATTTGATGGAGAAATCTAAAGCTTTACAGACAAGCAAAAGCTAAGAGAATTCAGCACCACCACACCAGCTCTACAACAAATGCTAAAGGAACTTCTCTAAGTGGGAAACACAAGAGAAGAAAAGGACCTACAGAAACAAACCCATAACACTTAAGAAAATGGTAATAGGAACATACATATCTATAATTACTTTAAACGTGAATGGATTAAATGCTCCAACCAAAACACACAGGTTTGCTGAATGGATACAAAAACAAGACCCATATATATGCTGTCTACAAGAGACCCACTTCAGACCTAGGGACACATACAGACTGAAAGTGAGGGGATGGAAAAAGATGTTCCATGCAAATGGAAATCAAAAGAAAGCTGGAGTAGCAATTCTCATATCACAAAAAATAGACTTTAAAATAAAGACTACCACAAGAGACAAAGAAGGACACTACATAATGATCAAGGGATCAATCCAAGAAGAAGATATAACAATTATAAATATTTATGCACCCAACATAGGAGCACATCAATACATAAGGCAACTGCTAACAGCTCTAAAATAGGAAATTGACAGTAACACAATAATACCGGGGGACATTAACACCTCACTTACACCAATGGACAGATCATCCAAACAGGAAATTAATAAGGAAACACAAGCTTTAAATGACACAATAGAACAGATAGATTTAATTGATATTTATGGGACGTTCCATCCTAAAACAGCAGATTACACTTTGTTCTCAAGTGCACATGGAACATTCTCCAGGATAGATCACATATTGGAGCACAAATCAAGCCTCAGTAAATTTAAGAAAATTGAAATCATATCAAGCATCTTTTCTGACCACAACACTCTGAGATTAGAAATCAATTACAAGGAAAAAAACGTAAAAAACACAAACACATGGAGACTAAACATACGTTACTAAATAACCAAGAGATCACTGAAGAAATCAAAGAGGACATCAAAAAATACCTAGAGACAAATGACAATGAAAACACAATGATCCAAAACCTATGGGATGCAGCAAAAGCAGTTCTAAGAGGAAAGTTTATAGCTATACAAGCCTACCTCAAGAAAAAAGAAAAATCTCAAATAAACATTCTAACGTTACATGTAAAGGAACTAGAGAAAGAGGAACAAACAAAACCCAAAGTTAGCAGGAGGAAAGAAATCATAAAGATCAGAGCAGAAATAAATGCAATAGAAACAAAGAAAACAATAGCAAAGATCAATAAAACTAAAAGCTGGTTCTCTGAGAAGGTAAACAAAATTGATAAACCATTAGCCAGACTCATCAAGAAAAAGAGGGAGAGGACTCAAATCAATAAAATTAGAAATGAAAAAGGAGAAGTTACAACAGACACCGCAGAAATATCCTAAGAGACTACTACAAGTAACTCTATGCCAATAAAATGGACAACCTGGAAGAAATGGACAAATTCTTAGAAAGGTATAACCTTCCAAGACTGAACCAGGAAGAAGGAGAAAATATGAATAGACCTATCAAAAGTAATGAAATTGAATCTGTGATTAAAAATCATACAACAAACAAAAGTCCAGGACCACATGGCTTCACAGGCGAATTCTATCAAACATTTAGAGAATAGCTAACACCCATCCTTCTCAAACTCTTCCAAAAAATTGCACAGGAAGGCAACTCCCAAACCCATTCTATGAGGCCACCATCACCCTGATACCGAAACCAGACAAAGATACTACAAAAAAAGAAAATTACAGACCAATATCACTGATGAATATGGATGCCAAAATCCTCAACAAAACAATAGCAAACAGAATCCAACAACACATTAAAAGGATCATACACCATGATCAAGTGGGATTTATCCCAAGGATTCTTTAATACACGCAAATCAATCAATGTGATACACCATATTAACAAACTGAAGAATAAAAACCATATGATCATCTCAATAGATGCATAGAAAGCTTTTGACAAAATTCAACACCAATTTATGATAAAAACTCTACAGAAAGGGGGAACCTACCTCAACATAATAAAGGCCATATACGACAAACCCACAGCAAACATCATTCTCAATGGTGAAAAGATGAAAGCATTTCCTCTAAGATCAGGAACAAGGGAAGGATATCCACTCTCACCACTATTATTCAACATAGTTTTGGAAGTCCTAGCCACAGCAATCAGAGAAGAAAGAGAAATAAAAGGAATACAAATTGGTAAAGAAGAAGTAAAACTGTCACTGTTTGCAGATGACATGATACTATACATAGAGAATCCTAAAGATGCCACCAGAAAACTACTAGAGCTAATCAATGAATTTGGTAAAGTACCAGGATACAAAATTAATGCACAGAAATCTCTGGCATTCCTATACACTAATGATGAAAACTATGAAAGGGAAATTAAGGAAACACTCCCATTTACTATTGCAACAAAAAGAACAAAAAACCTAGGAATAAACCTACCTAGGGAGACAAAAGACATGTATGCAGAAAACTATAAGACACTGTTGAAAGAAATTACATATGGTAACAACAGATGGAGAGATATACCATGATCCTGGATTGGAACAATCAATATTGTGAAAATGACTATACTACCCAAAGCAATCTATAGATTCTATGCATTCCCTATCAAATTAGCAATGGCAATTTTTACAGAACTAGAACAAAAAAAAATCTTAAAATTTGTATGGAGACACAAAAGATCCCGAATAGCCAAAGCAGTCTTGAGGGAAAAAAATAGAGTTGGAGGAATCAGACTCCCTGACTTCAGACTATACTACAAAGCTACAGTAATCAAGACAATAAGGTACTGGCACAAAAATAGAAATATAGATCAATGGAACAGGATAGAAAGCCCAGAGATAAATCCACGCACCTATGGTCAACTAATCTATGACAAAGGAAGCAAGGATATACAGTGGAGAAAAGACAGTCTCTTCAATAAGTGGTGCTGAGAAAACTGGACAGCTACATGTAAAAGAATGAAATTAGAACAATCCTTAACACCATACACAAAAATAAACTCAAAATGGATTCGAGACCTAAATATAAGACCAGGCACTATAAAACTCTTAGAGGAAAACATAGGACGAACACTCTTTGACATAAATCACAGCAAGATCTTTTTTGATCCACCTCCTAGAGTAATGGAAATTTAAAAAAATAAATAAACAAATGGGACCTAATGAAACTTCAAAGCTTTTGTGCAACAAAGGAAATCATAAGCAAGATGAAAAGACAACCCTCAGAATGCAAGAAAATATTTGCAAATGGATCATCAAAGGATTAATCTTCAAAATATATAAACAGCTCCTGCAGCTCAATATTAAAAAAGCAAACAACCCAATCCAAAAATGGGCAGAAGACCTAAATAGACATTTCTGCAAAGAAGACATACAGTTGGCCAAGAAACATGAAAACCTGCTCAACATCACTAATTATTAGAGAAATGCAAATCAGAACTACAATGAGGTATCACCTCACACCAGTTAGAATGAGCATCATCAGAAAATCTACAAACAATAAATGCTGGAGAGGGTGTGGAGAAAAGGGAACCCTCTTGCACTGTTGATGGGAATGTAAATTGATACAGCCACTATGGAGAACAACATGAAAGTTCCTTAAAGAACTAAAAATAGACTTACCATATGATCCAGCAATCCCACTACTGGGCATATACCCAGAGAAACCCATAATTCAAAAAGACACATGCACCCCAATGTTCATTGCAGCACTATTTACAGTAGCTAGGTCATGGATGCAAGGTAAATTTCCCTCGACAGATGAACGGATAAAGAAGATGTGGTACATATATACAATGGAATATTACTCAGCCATAAAAAGGAACGAACTTGGGTCATATGTAGAGATGTGGATGCATCTAGAGACTGTCATACAGAGTGAAGTAAGTCAGAAAGAGAAAAACAAATATCGTATATTAACGCATATATGTGGAACCTAGAAAATGGTACAGATGAACTGGTTTGCAGAGCAGAAATTGAGACACAGAAGTAGAGAAAAAAACGTATGGACACCAAGGGGGGAAAGAGGCAGGGGTTGGGGGTTGTGGTGTGATGAATCGGGCAGTTGGGATTGACATGTATACACTGATGTGTATAAAATGGATGACTAATAAGAAAAATAAATAACAAAAAATAAACATTAAGAAAAAGAAAGAGCAGATAGTGAAAAGATTAAAAGTCAATAGGCCATTCAGTCTCTGTCACAGCTACTTAACTTTGCCATTGTAGCAGGAAGCCAGCCAGCCACAGACCAGACACAAATGAATGAGTGTGGCTGGGTTCCAATAAAACTTTATTTACAAAAATAATTTGGGGGCCAGATTTAGCCCACGGCCATAGTTTGCAGACTCGCTTCTCTAAAATACTTTATCTTAAACAAAGTCAACCCTGGGAAATACTGTGAATTTTCAGTTCCTAGTCCACATTTCAACAACCTTCTATGGTAAATTGTTAGAGTAATGATTCCCTCCCCACGCCCAATCTCTTTGTGCCTTCCACTAGCCATGCCTCTGGGCAGTCTCCCCACATAGTGACTGTTATGAGCTGAATTGTGTTTCTCCAAAACTCATATGTTAAAGTCCTAACCCCTGGTAACTAGAATGTAACCATATTTGGAGATCAGTCTTCTAGAGAGGTGATTATGTTAAAACGATTACGTTAGGGTGGAGCCCTTATCCAAATTGGCTAGGTAGAAGGGACACCAAGGAAGCACATGCAGAGAAAAGATCCTGTGAAGAGGCAGCAGGAGGGAGGCCATCTGCAAGCCAAGGAGAGAGGCCTCAGAAGAAACCAAGCCTGCCAGCTCCTTGATCTTGAAGGTGCAGGCTCCAAAACTGTGAGAAAATACATTTCTGTGTTGAAAGCACCCAGTCTGTGGTGTTTCGTGAGTTGAAAGCACCCAGTCTGTGGTGTTTTGTGAAGGCAGCCTGAGCAAACTAATATGCTGACTCTGGGCCACACACGTGACTCACCTAGGCCAGTGGGGCAGGACAAATACGACACAAGCAGAGACTGGAACAGTGTCTCTTGCTGCACTCGAGATCCCTGCCAGCAACCCTGTGAACAAGTCTGGGTTACTCTGCTGGATGGTAAGAAACACACGGCCAGTCCTCTTGTCACCCCAGCCTGCAAGTCAACCCAGAGGCAGCCACCCACGAATGCAGCAGGGCCTAGCTGAGCTCAGTGGGAGAACCAAAGAACTGACCTGTGCTAACTGCTGACCCATGGGCAACTGTTGGTGTTTTCAGCCACTAAGTTTGGGGATAGTTGTTACACAGAATATATACCCACCGTGTCTCCATCATTTTCCATGTCTTTTCCACCGCACCACTCAGACTGACACCCTTGCCTCCAGCTTACTTGGGCTACTTCAAAGCTGCACTTCCCTCCCCCTCCACACTGCCCAGTAGTTCAGTCCATGCTCATCTGTGCAGGACACAGCTCTCTAGTAGGTGGGCGTATTCATTTTCTGTTGCTGTGATAACAAATTACCACAAACTTGGCAGCTCACAACCACACACCTTTATGATCTCACACTTCTGTAGGTCAGAAGTTTGACACAGGTCTCCAGGTTAACACTGAGGTGTCGGCAGGGCTGTGCTCATTTATCGGAGCCCCCAGAGGAGACTATGTTTTCCTGCTCATTCAGATTGTTGGCAGAATTCAGTTCCTCGCTTCTAGAGGACTGACAACCTTGTTCCCTTGCTGGCTGTCAGCTAAGTGCCATTCCCAGCTTCTAGAGGCCACCTACATGTCTTAGCTCCTTCCTCCATCTTCAAAGCCAGCAAGGTGACGTCCCTCTCATACTTAGAATTTCTCCTGCATCTTCGTCCATCACATTTCTCTAACTCCAGGTGGAAAAGTTTTCTGCTTTTTAGTGCTCATGGGATTAGATTGGACCTACACTGATAATCCAGGATAATCTCCCCATCTCCATAACTTTTATCAACTTCTGCAATCACGTCTGCAGAAATTTCTTTTGCCACATAGCATAGCATATTCACAAGTTCTGGGGATTAGGATGTAGAGATCTTGGAGGAAGGTGGGGTCTGTTATTCTGCCTACCACAGTTAGCAACCTGTGGCAATGAAATCAGAGGCTGTAGTTCTTTACCAGCTCTCAGTTACAATGGGAATTTTTGAAAGGCTAACTCCAAACTCTCAGTGTGGCCACCTCCCCACCATAACCACCATCACAGCCACTCCAGTGCTTCTACATCATTTATTTATTCTAGAGTAGTCTTCACCCACACCTATGTACTCCTCCATCTATGTAGCTCTTATACACACTTAGTTGGAAATTAGGGTATATGGACCATGACTCCCTGAACACAAGGTTTTTAAGAATGTTGTCTGGATTCCCTTATGTAATTGTCTTGGGCAAATGAGCTCTAACATGTAGTCGTTTTTCTAGCCAACTGCTTCAAACTCTATTAAGCTCACCTCTAAGGTTGTGTGCAGGAAAAATGCCAGTGTTATGAGCAATGTCACAAGTTCCTACCCCTCTCTACTTCGAATTTTGCAAACTGGTTTATTGCAGTCAATTAGAGCTACCAGAACCTGTTCTATATCAGTTAGGATGACTTCAGCTGCAAGAAAAAGAAACCCTGATTTAAACTGGCATACACAATATGAAAAATTACTATTTCACGTTACAAGAAGCACAGACACAGATCAGACTTCGGGGTTAGTTAATTCTGTGGCTCAAAAAAATAATCGAGGTCAAATTTTGTTCTCTCTCTCTCCACCCTACCATTCTTGGTGTCATCAAGCTGGTAGCAAGGTGTCTGCTGCTCTTCCTGGCATCACATACAATTGTAACATCCAGAGGAAGAAGAGAGATCACCTCTTCCTGCATCTCTATCTTTGCTGTGAGGAAATGTTTTCCTACAGGTTCCCCAGTAGACTGCCCCCTGGTTTCATTAGCAGAACTGACCTCATTTTAAAGCAGGACATCGGAAGGAGAACATGTCACTTCATCAAGCCCTTCCCTGATCAGCCTTTTAAAATAACAACTGCTCCCCAGCACCATCTTCCTACATCTCCTTCTGGCCCTGCCAAGGCCCTATTTTCCTCCTTAGTCTTTATCACCATGTGTTTTGCACTGTTATTTGTACATTTTCTTTTCACACATACTATAACATCAACTTCATTGTGTCAGGGATCTGGAACTTCATTACTTACCTAAAAGAAGGCATGGCACATAATAAGTTTCCTTCAATATTTGTTAAACAAATGTGATACCCCTTGAACCAGTCAGGTCCTTGGAGCTGGAGGTAAGATCCACTTCCCCATTTGGCTGCAGTGGGGTGGGCAGGGTACTGAACAAAAGTGAGTTTGTGTTAAGAGTAGATAGGCAGTGAATGTTAGATAGGCAACTGACAGCCTCATTTTTAAACCCATTTCCTCACCAGCACCATCAACTATTGGCCTGGGGAATGTTGAAAAGACAGAGACTTTGGTCATAGTGAATCTTAAAGCGGTTCACTGGTTTCAGGTAATCTTCCAAGGAGTCTTGGTATAAGGACCAGACTCACAGAAGCTTCTCTTCACAGATCCATTTGTCCTAGCATCCTAGCATCGTTTGGGGTAGAAGGGAAGATTACTGATGTTATCAAGTCCACTGACCTTTATTTAATCTTTTGCTACTTTAATATTTGGAACACTTTATATATTTTACCCATATAATTCTGAGGAAGCAATCAAACTAAAGTTTACATAGTAATAAGAAGGGGTTTTATCCTGGAAATAATCAGGATAATCTAAAGCAGTTAGTTGGGACAATAAAAGGAACTAAGGAAAGCCATTAGGCTGGTGTCTGGCTATTCAGACTACTCCACTGAGGGAAGCCTGAGCAGAGTTTGGAGAAAGGCAGCAGGTGAGCCTATTCCTTTCATGTGGCATAATTCATAATATTCCTCATCACATTCTGCTCTCAGAGGTCTTGAGAGCCACAAGGGAGGGAAACACCAGGTCTCCCAGGCCTCCTGCTGGAGGCCCCTCCCTCAGAGAGGAGCCAATATACTCACTGCAGAGAGATACCTGACAAGCACCTTGTGTATGCCTGTCCTGGAAACCCCTTCCCACTCTCATTCCCAAAATGTTTCTTTGTCCTTGCAAAGAGAACAAAGGGACTATGTGGTCTGTTTATCCGGAATCATTAGAGGGGGACAACCCTGCGACACTGTGACCCAACCTAACCCAGGCTCAGAGTCTTCTTCCCACTTGGACCTATTCTGCCTAAATAATGCCTCTTACCCCACTTAGCTCTTGCCATCACTGCCTCTCCCAAGGCTCTGCTCCTCCAGGGGGCCACTTCCCTCCCAAACCAAAGACAACTGTGCCCAATTTCCTCCCCTGGATCCTCAAGCTGCTTCTTGAAATTCCTTATGGTCTCTAGAACCAGCTCTTCTCAAAGACACCCTCTGAGGAAACCCTAATTATAATCAGTGGTTCCATTAATTATTTTCTTGCTCAAATTGTTCCAGCTTTGGGCACTAAGAGTCCCTTCAGGTTAACTCCTCCTACGTCCTTACAGCAAGCATGCTTCCTTTTTCCAGCACTTCCTTGTGCCGCAAGATGATCCTGGTTAATCTTGTGTTTTCCCTGCCCTACCCCTGGAATCAATCACTTCTTTATGAAGCTCTGGTTCCTTTTATTGAAGAACGGTGTTCAGAAACCAAGATCTGGACACCAGGCATACTCTGCTATTGCAGTGCCATTGCTTCTTAGGCCTTCTCAGCAAACAGAGCTAGGAAATACCTGTGTATATACTAACCCATGCGTACACACATATCTGTATTCTTGTATCCATCTGTGTGTGTGTGTGTGTGTGTGTGTGATATATATATATCTCCAAGTCCATGAGTTTATACTGATACCTCTGATTCCAGGCCAACCTTATAGGTTTTAGCCTTCCCCCTTCCTCCAATAATGAGAAACCTGGTTTAATGTCTACTTTATTGCTTATAAGTGAATATATGACCTCCTTTGTTCATCTCTAGTGTATACATGAAGTGTTTCAGGATTTCTAGTCCATGCCCCTGTTAGAAGCACATTTACTAACTAGATTACAGCATTTGTATACAGTTACTTTTGTCTTTAGTCTTCGAGTATTCAGTCAGAATACTCTTTTACAAAGTTACTTAGGTTCACTCTTTTCTAGCAGTAAGATTCTTGACTGAAGGCTTCTTCAAGCAACCTGTGTCCCTTCTCATAGGCATGGGACCCTTTCTTCACTTACATATGACCTTAGAGCATTGGGTTTTGACATAATGATCCCTTTTCTTCTAGAGAGCAGGCACATTTAAACACACTTCTGAGGTCCTACTTTTAGATCCTTAGCCTAAACAAGTGTCAAATATATATTGCGCCAGATCTTTAAATGTCTTCTTTACAAGATTAAACCTCTTAATTAAAGATGGAGAATGGGCTTGAGTCTTGTGTATATTGCAATTATGCTTTATTATTTTTCTATACAATACTTTGGATGCCTGAGATGATCATTATAAATTTCTTTTTATTATTCTAAATTTGTATTATACCCTTAAGTGGTATATTGGATTGCTATAGTTCACAACCTCCAGCCATAAAATACAAAGCAATAAAATCTTCTAATTAATGCATACATATGAAAAGTTTATAATGAAATGCAAAGCTATAATTGGACCCAGTTCCCCGTCTTACACAAAATAGCAATAGCTATGAACTACGGGGGAAAAAGAGCTGGAATATTCAGCATTGAAATTGAATTATTTACAGTAACTTAAAGAAAAAACATTATTCCATATTTTAGAGAGAAGAAATAGCCATAAAACCAAGAAGGAAAAATTTGTCTCAATTTATCATTACACAGGAGGATAAGGTCTACTACACTCATGACACACCAAGGTGGGGGAAGACTGTAGCCAATTTATAGATGTGGTAGCTAAGGAAATAAGCTCATCTACTGACTATAATCTGCCCACATATACTCCTACATACAGCCAACACACACACACACACACACACACACACACACACACACACACACACACACACACTCCTCTATGGGGAGCCTTAAATTCTCACTTCCTTTTGAGTTTTTGTCCTACATATTTCTATACATATATTATGTCTCTTGCTGCAAACGCAGTTGTTCTATCTTTGAGTACACGTTATCTCCAATCATGACTTCAAATGACCCACAAATACACTTTTCACAAATAATTTGTTTCCAAATTCTAAAAAACTGAAAATAATAATTTAGGAGTTCTGAACTTTACATGAAATGGAAAAAATCCCACATCATTATATTAATGTTAGGACCTAACTGACCAAAGTTGCTTCACCCTTAGTCTTCTGATTGAACACAAACTGTCACCACCATCCCTACAGTTGCCAAAGCCAGATCCTGGAAATCATCTGTCATTCCTCACTCTCTCTGCCCTGGGGCACATTAATCTACCAATAAGTCCTATTAGTTCTATCTCCAAAATGCAGCATGAATTCTTCTACACCTTTCAGTTTCTACTGTCGCAATCCTAATCCAGCCTACTAACAGTGATTAGTTGAACCACTGAGGTTGTCCCTTAACTGTTATCCCAATATCCATTTTTCCCACCTTGAATCCATCCTCTGTACTGCAGTAAGTGAGTGACCTTTCACAAATATTAACTAATAATATTACTCCTTTGTTTAAAGAATGTTAAAAGTTTCCCATTTCCTTCTGGGGACTCATCTTGCCCCACACTTCACTCAGTCTCTGAACTCATGCCCATAACCACCTTTCGGTTCCGCTCTGCCCATCCCTCCCACTCTACACCTAGTTAGTTCCTACCCATCATTCGTATTTCAACTCAAATGTCACTTCCTCTAAAAACTCCTCCCTAACCTCACAGAGTAAGGCAGGGTACCTCTCATCTATTGTCAAAACACAATATGCTTTTTCTTCGTAACACTGATTATAACTGAAATTCCACATTTGTTTCAAAAATTATTTAATTACTCTCCTTCTACCCCCATTGGACTATCAAGAATTATGTCTACCTGGGTTCTCTCTAGCATCCTGAGCAACAAGGAGGGTGTCTGGCACTTAGTAGGTGGTCAATAAATATTTATTCAATGAATTCTGGAAAGAAAAGGAATAGCCTGAATATATAGAATTTTCATTTTTGTCTTATTTATCAACTGTCAACAGCAGGTGAAATAAAAACCCTGTCAGTGCACGTGAATCTCCTACTGTGATCCCTGAAGTTCTGCTGAGCTCAAGACAGATGGAAACCCTGCAGCAGCCTCATAGAAGGGCTCTCAGGTATGACCTGCATACAAAGTAGGGAGCAGGAAAACACTCCAGGGCAGAAAGCCAGCAGCCTGTTGACATCCATAAAATACAAGGCCGGCTCTGGCTTTGACCCTCTCGGGTCCAGTAAAACATGGTACAGATGGAGAAAAGGAATGGGCTGATTTCTTGGAGTTATTCCAGAAAAGCTGAAAATATGACCAATATTTGAATATATGACCATTTGTCAGCCACTCTTGTATGACCTAATAATGTGCGATCATCTTTTTAGTCTCAAAAAGCAGGAGACTAAATGTTTCAATGGTGATTTTTCTTCTTTCTGTCATTTCCAGGTGACATATTTTAGTAAGATATTTAGTAAATATAAGGGTAATGCTTTCTGATCCTCTCTTTCCTTGCTCCCACAAAAATATCGCATCCTGGCCTTGGAACATGGAGGCAGGAGAGTAACCCACCTGGAGAGGGGACACACCACCTCCAGGAAGGAGCCAAGAGCTCAGGAACACTGGCCCAGGGTGTGCAATGAAGGCTTGCCTACTCTGGAATGGAGCAACATACAGGGGTCTGGTCCCAGGGGCCTGGCTGACACCACGAGGGATCTCCAGGCGGCAGAATTTCTGGGCATCAGGTGGTGCCTGAGGCATGGACAGTGAAAGATGCTAGAGGCAGGATTCAATGCAAAGAAAAGGGATAGTGGGAACCAGGCAGGTAGAATCAAGGTCCATGGCCAAGCAAATGCTTCATGATTAGGGGGAGGGAGAGAATTGAGAAACAAAGAGGATAAAGCTGACCAGGTTGACCCCTACCTTATCATGCTTCCTTTCCCTTGAATCTTCCTGAGATTCTATCTGCAGGCTCTTAATCAGTCATCTTCTGATCTTTGTCCCTTGGATGAACCTGCCAGGAAAACCTCCTCAATCAATTCACCCATCTACCTCTCCTTTCACATGCTTGGTCTGACGACTGTATAACTCAGGATAAAATTGTCCTAACTGTGTAGAATGGTACAATTCCTAATTAACGAACCCCACCCCCACCCGTGCCCACAATCTGAGCTCCCAGTGCACCTAGTCACCTTTCTCCAGATGCCGTCCCAAAATGTTAACATCTGAGCAGGGTCTTTTGAACTGTCTCCGCTCCCATCAAATCCCATTCCTACCTTGACTCTCAGCCAACTACACCTCCTATTCTATGGAGAAAATAAAAGCCATAGGAAAAGAAACACCTCAACCTCCTCTCCCTACTTTTTGACCTCAAAAGGTGTCTGGATAATTGCTCTCTTCTTTTCCACCTCAGAAGGAGAGGTGGTTCCTCTGCTGCGGATGGTGAAGCCCCCCCACCATGCGCTCAGGATCACATTTCGTCCAAGTCCTCACAGAGCCTGCTCCATTAATTATGGCCTCCCTTCCCTTCCTCTGTCTGCAGCTTCTCCTGTGCTACTCACTCTTGGCAGGTAAGTCTCTCCCTGCTTAAAAGAACTGCTGTCCCTTTAACTCTTTCCTTCCCCACTTTCATAGGTGACTTAAAAGGCCTCTTTTTTTTTTTTTTTTTTTTTGCGGTACGTGGGCCTCTCCCTGTTGTGGCCTCGCCCGTTGTGGAGCACAGGCTCCGGACGCGCAGGCTCAGCGGCCGTGGCTCACGGGCCCAGCCACTCCGCGGCATGTGGGATCTTCCCGGACCGGGGCCCGAACCCATGTCCCCTGCATCGGCAGACGGACTCTCAACCACTGCGCCACCAGGGAAGCCCAAAAGGCCTCTTTTATACTTAACAATTTGTACTTTGTCCCCTCTGATTCACCTGGCATAACTGAAACAGCTCTCACCAAATCAACAACAACCCAACGGACACTTTTCTGTCTGTTTCACTCACTGCATCTGACACCATTGGCCACCTTCTCTTCTTGCAGCTCCTATGACCCTAACCCTCAATCTCTCCATCCCTTTGTTGTCTCTCCTGCTGACTTCTCTTCTGTTCCCTTCCTTGTCTCAGCATCACATATTACTTACAAGAACTCACCCACCAGCCATTGCTGAACACTTATACACAGAGGACTTTCAAATAGCAATCCTGTTCTCCTTAGTTCCAGACCCCCCTGTCCATGAGTTTACTAAAAGCTTCTCTTTAGAAAGCCCAGAACTATGTCTAACTCATCACATCCCAAATTGAATAAAGCTTCCTCACAAAAAACATCTCGTCCCTGATGGCTTCTCAGTTCACCCCTAGTCACCCAAACCCAGAGCCTGAGAGGCCATCGAGATTCTTCCTATCCTTTGCCTTCACACCCAATCCTATTGACTGTCCCTCTTAAATACTTCTGCACAGCTGCACTCACATCCATCTCCACTTTCAATGCTATGGTTAGGCTCTGGTCATTACTTTCCTGAAATGTATCACTGGACTCCTGATGTATTTCCTTGTGTCTCCTCTGCTCCCCCTTAAATATATCCTAAAGAGTTCTCCTCTGCTTTTGTCCCTTAAAATACATACTACAGAGAAAATACCAAAACTTCCTAGCATGTCATACAGATGATTCTCAGTCTGAAGAACACAATTACCACCCCTATTAATAAGTATGTTATTTGGGAATTAATAATACCTACTGCCTAAGGTCTTTGTGAGGCATAAATGAGTTAGTACATATTAAATGGTCAGAAAAGTATCTCATACAAAGAGAGTACTCAGACAAATTAGAGAATATTCCAGTAAGAATTCAATAAATGTTCAATAGATAAATAAATGACTGAGACACTCAGCAGAGGATTTGGTGGTTTGCATCCCAGTGTTCTGTAAGCACAGAAAACTAAATATGAGCACAGCAGACCTCAGATTCCAGGCTAAGGGGGAGGCAACTGCTACTATGATGCCAGTTAGGAAGCTCGGTGGTCCAAAGACCACATTCCTGGGTTTTGCAGATCAATTTGAGATTTAAAAATCACATTAATTGTGAGATCTCTTTTTTGGTTTCTTATTTTTATTTCCGTTGGGGATGATTCATTTGCACGTTCTTCTCTGCTTGTTCACTTTGAAACCTTTGAGTACAGACACATACAGGGCAAGAGCTATATTACACACAGTGGAAACTCAACTTCTAACTGAGTTCCTTAGGTAACTGATGATGATAAGATGATCAAATGATGACAGTGAAGATGCTAATAAACAGTTTCTTCTCTTCCCCACCTACATTACCTAAGCTTGCCAAAAGAAGCCTCTAATCCCTGTAACCTTAAGGAAGATTTTACATAAAAACACAACTGTGGGCTTCGCTGGTGGCGCAGTGGTTGAGAGTCCGCCTGCTGATGCAGGGGACACGGGTTCGTGCCCCGGTCCGGGAAGATCCCACATGCTGCAGAGCGGCTGGGCCCGTGAGCCATGGCCGCTGAGCCTGCACGTCCGGAGCCTGCGCTCCGCAATGGGAGAGGCCACAGCAGTGAGAGGCCCGCGAACCCCACCCCCCCAAAAAAAACAAACAAAAAAACACAATTGTTTTGCAGGGTCCCAGGTGGCAGATCCTGTCTCTGTCTGAGTCACTGAAATTTATGCTGCAAAAGGATGTCTCTGTGCTCTTTCACATCAACCTCCAAGACACACCTGAACCTCCATGAATGCTGTCATTGTTATTTATCTAAACTAGGCCTGCAAGCTGTTTATTTTTGGGCAGTGAGCTTCTCAAGTTCCAAGTTTACCTCTTTCCAGTTGAAAGAAGGTCATTCTGTGTACCTGGATTTGGGGGAAAAAAACAAAGGGTTGGATGGAGGGAACTTCCTTTGTACTACTATGAGATATGATTTAAAAAATACTTAATGTTCCCAAAACCTTTCACTGGGGCAGGATGCAGCCACAACTTTCAACATGAAGACCACAAAACACTGCCAATAATGGAGAAACATATTTCACTTCAGTAATTACAGCCAGGAAAGTATGTTATTTTTAAGAGAAACTAGCTATTACATTTTAGATATTTTTATTCTTTTTACACTTTACGGTTCTAGGATTCAGAAAGGATCGTGTTATACAATTAAATTCTCTCTATAAATACACAAAGCAAATATAAGATGCTTAGTATGGTGCCTGGCACAGAATAATATAATACATGGTCATCATTGCTGTTGTTATTCTCATCATTTTGATCATTATCTCCCATAGTCTACTAGGGATATGACCAGGAAAGAGAGCCAATCATAACTTTATCTTCTACTTAGGTGATATAAATACAGACAGATACAGATGAAGGTCTTTTGCAGTCATCACATCACATTCACACAGTAGCCCTGTGAGGTAGGAAAGGTAACATAATTATCCTAATTTTACGTATAAGGAAGGTGACCCCGAAAGCAGATCAACACCCTCCCCACCTGCGGCAGTCAGTGGAAGGTTTGAGCATGCAATTCTGCTTTTCAGACTCCTAGCTTCTTACTTTTTCTCTTTGAGGTTGAGAGGAGGGTGCAAAGGAGACCGGGAGACAGAGATGTGAGAGAGGTCAGGGGATGAGAGATAGTTATAAGGATGTTGTTTCCCAGGTTACATCTGTCCCTCAACCAATACAAGGTATAGAGTTGTCAACTGATTTCATTAGTGAGCGTAGCTTATGAAATTTCTCTCTTTACTTTGTTATCATCCCCATAAACTGATTGTAAATAGACATTAGCCTACTTTCATGGTTTGTTGCTTCTTGTACCAGCATGAAAAGTCAGAACACAGCACTATATCCTACAAAGGCTCAAACTTCTCTTTGAATTTATAATACTTGTTCTAAAGGAGAAGTGAGATTCTGACAATCATGGGTTGATTCCCCATCATGCTCCCTGGCTTCTTGGCTTGATAAGCTAGACCTTCAACAGTGCCAAGCATATGCTAACTGCCCTGGCTCACCCAAGGTATGCTGGAGGCCTTAGGAGACCATATGTTAGGCATCTGACATATGTTTAAAAAGGAGCTGGTCATATTTCTGAAGAGGTTTTCTATAATGTAGCTTCTGCGCTGCTAGAACTAGCCCTGTAGCTCACCATGTTTAATTCATGTTTAATTACATTTGAATCCATGAACTTTCCCACGAAGTCTTCACAATTGCACTCCCGCCGTAGTAGTCTTAGTTGCTGAATTTTTCTGTGGTTTAAGCACAAATGTCAGTGCCTTGTGAAGTTTCACAGTTATGCTATTCACTGTCATTTCTCAACCAGCCATGAATCAACATAATTTGATGATAGCTGCACAATTATGAAAATACTGTCAAGTAGACATCACCCATGTAAACCTAGTGCTAAGCAATATTGTAATGAACTGAGGGAAAAGTCATGAAATTCCTAGCCAGCCTGAACTTAACAGAACACGAAGTCATTTAACTTAATTGAAAGTGTTAGCAATGAGTGTTTCTACTTCAGCAACAGAAATTCCACACAAATTAGAGCTGCTTAGGGAAGGACTGCCTTCTGGGTTGCCTTTCACACAGAGATGAAAAAGCGACCAGATTTACCCTGGCATTTCATATGCATTCAGCCTCCCTCTCCAGGTACCATTTGATAATCTCCTACTACCACGTTTAAATCAAGTCCTACAAAGTTCTGTATCAGAAAGTCGTGGAATCACAGCTGAAAGAAACTTCCAAGGTGACCTAATCCTTCACATTCATTTCACAGATGAGAAACTCAGACCCACACTCCCAATATTACAGCTGTATAGCAGTAGCCTGGACCTGGAACTCAGGTTTTCTGACACCCTACCCAAGAAATAGTTTTAGACATGTACTAGAGCACATCTCAGAAATGGTAGCTGAGCGTTACGAGTGAAGACTGAAGCTTTGTTCCAACCTGAGCAATGGAACACCAAGGGCTCAAACTTGGTCTTCTTCTCCACTCAGATCGACCAACCCTACTACTCTGGCTTTATGCCTGAAAACCTCACCATCAGAAGTTCTTCTTTGGATTTAAACCATTGGGTTCCAAGCAGAATCTTGTTTAAATGGAAATAATGCATTAGACAGCAGAGGCTGTCCCCTGAAATGGCCCAAGAAAGTGTGGATTTCCAGTCAGCAATCAGGGCCTGAACGAGTAGGACAGAAGACAGAGGTAACTGATGCAATGGGATGAGGGAGGATACCCTGGGCATGGTACAGAGCCATGCTGGGTACCTGGAATCTGAATGTCTGGATAGTAAACATGCCTCTGAGGGGCAGAATGAGTATTTATAATAGGTGGGGAAATGGAGGGAAAGAGACTGATAAAGAGCATTGGAGTAGGTGGGTGGCTGATACCCACACACTAAGGACCCATGAATAATGACCAATGACCAGTACTTCATTCTCTGGAGAAGAACTATATCTCCTAGCAGCATTTTACCTTTTCATTCCTTTCTTTCTCAGAAAAGGGAAGAAAATTTCTGCATCTCTCTTAGGCACTTTTGCCTAAGGTTTTCTCTAAGTATGTATTACATACAGGTGTTCAATCCCTTAGCTAGAAAGGCCTCGGTTTGAGAAAATCTTCTGAGTTCAGGCAGCAGGGAGAAACCTCCCAAACAAACCATCCTCCTCCCATCCTTTTGCTACAAAGCTTCCTCGAGGTGGCCTTGGTCAGTTTTGAAGTCCACAAAATACAGGAAAAGAGCTGCAGCTATTGCCTAGCAGCACCTCTGCCTCTCTTCCCTTTTCTCCACATGCATACCTTATACATGTAGGCTGGACACAGTAGTTATGGTAACACTTAAGGGCTCTGGGACCAATCCTGCCCTGCTTTAAACTGGGTGACGATATAATAAGGTAGGCAATTCCCATAGTAGGTAATCTCCACTAGGGTTGAGATGCAGGTCATTTTCTGGTGTGTATAAGTGAATCCACCAGCGAGGCCCTGTGCTAGTCAATGAAAGTAGAGAGCAAAACCCAGAAACACAGGCCCTATTCTCAAGAGCTTCCAATCCAGTGCAGGAGAGAGAGCATCTATGGAGAGAGATACCCAACAAAAATAACAAGATCAGCAAAGGGAGGAAAGGGGAGAGGAAGGGAATGCAGAAGAGGCATGAGAGGGAAGGGAAGAAGTAAATGGATGAAAGAGAAGGACTGGGACATGCATCTTTGCGTAGATGATGATAACAGTTAAGTGAGCACTGCGTCCCCAGCATAGTGCTGTGATATATACATTACCTTAGTTGATGGTATTTGTGATTTTACATCTCCAGGAAGAAACTGGAATCATTAGTAGATTAGTACCTGTCTCCTAAGACTTACCTCTAGGAAAAGGAACGGAGCAAAAGTGCATCAATTACGGATGACAAAGCAAAGCTGGGGCCTGTGGTTTGAGAGCAGTGAGTCAATGGCCGGAACTCTGCCTTAAAGCTCCTTCCTCTGGGCACATTATCTGCCATTTTATCAACTTGGCTTTGAGTGTCTCCTAATATCTGGCACAGCACGCTGGACAGCACAGGGACCCAATGTTCATGTGTGGGTTTGCCTTTGATTGTAACTTCTTGCATCCCGAGTGACCCCTCATTGTTGTCATTAGTGAGGGACCAAATCCTTACCCTTCAGTTTGTCAGCAATTCAAGTTTCCAAAGTGCTTGACAGATCCAGACCCACTGTAGACCTTTGGCCGATCTATCCTGATATGCACAGCCATTAAAACTCCCCTCCTGTCCCTGCACATGCCGGCCAGTTCCTCCAAGTGCCAAGTCACTCTCAAGTGCCAAGAGTGCAAGTGGAATTGAGATATTAGTGATGCAGAGGTGGTCAAAAAGTGGCAGGGGACAAAGGAACAGCAGCACTTCATGCTAAGGACTTTTTCACCCAGAGCAGGCCAAGCCTTTGTCTGCCAGCTTGGAAAATGCTGGCCACAACTCACCCTGGGCTTGCCAGGGTCAGAGATTCTATTGTGAAACGCTCTCTAGGCCCAGGGAAATAATTATTAACTGTGGCTTCCACAGGCTGGGATTATGCCAGGTGGAAAAAACCCTGGACTTTAATCTTCCGATCTGAAATGTCAAATTGGGCCTAAATACTTCCTAGGGCTGTAAGTTCTGCTTAAGGCATCAAGCCAAGCTCTTTATGCCTTAAGACCTTCTGTTCTCAACTCAGTCCTTTCTTTTGCATTTCCATGTTAATTAGAATTCTCTGCAAGGGAGAGAACAATTGTTCTGGCTATTATGTACTATCAACAGGCCATTTTCAAGCTTTTACTCAAAATTCAGTGATTAGACCTCAGTCATCATGCCTTCCGGTTACTCTCACTTAGCCCTTCACACTTGCTGAGTAGACAACAGTCAATCATGTGGTTCTGAGACTCGGAACATATTAGGCCTCCTTTCATTCTTTTTTTTTTTTTTTTCTTGTGGTACGCAGGCCTCTCACTGTTGTGGCCTCTCCCGTTGTGGAGCACAGGCTCCGGACGAGCAGGCTCAACGGCCATGGCTCACAGGGGCATGTGGGATCCTCCCGGACCGGGGCACGAACCCGTGTCCCCTGCATCGGTAGGCAGACTCTCAACCACTGCGCCACCAAGGAAGCCCCCTCCTTCCACTCTTAATCTCATTGCCTACAGAGCTCTGAGGGGAGAGGGCCAAAGATGAGTCCTCCTCCTGGGACCAAAGCCTAGGGTAACTCACTTCCATAAAAGAGACAGAGAAAGCCCTTCAGAGGCTAGCGGAAAACAGGCCCGAAGCAACATCAGGCCGCACGAGGAAGCTGGTCACAACCAGGCCGGCAACGCGGACTGTCAAGAACAAGGTGGGTGGGTTCGCACACAGCAGTAAAATGAGACCAGAGCAGAGGAGCGCGCTTCGGCCTCTCCAGATGGAGACCCGCGTGGGTGCCGCGTGCGCTGGCGGGCCAGCCTGACTCGTCACCCGCCATTCTTCGGCCATCAGGAGCGTGGTCGGCAGCCTGGGGGGTTACTAAAGCAAGAGCAAACACAAAGTCATTGCCTTAGTCTGTCTCTTAGCTCCATCTACTCTTTGGAAGCCGGAGAATTATTTTCCCAGAGTAAAGAGGACCCGTGCAAACTAAGCTCTCAAGGAACAGCCAACATTTTGAAAGGACGAGTCAGACTCCACCTTTGATGTCTGGCTGCTGACAGCTCTCCAGGTGCCCCCATCCCCTTCCCCTGCCCCACATCCCAGCTAGCTGACGAGGAAGCCGTTGGCACTCACAGCCAAGTTCAAACCACACAAGCCACAGTCCGGAGGTGGGGAACATCACCCCAACCCCTCCCCGGCCACAGCTCCCTAAGCACCCTAGAATCTCCCTTCTCTTCTCAAGCTTTTTTCAGGCCAGCTCGGGAGCCTGCTTTGTTCTCCCCAGAGAGCCTCATTATGTGAGTAATAAACATTTTTACACCTTCTTGATGCCCGTGTAATGTCATCATGACCACAGTTGAGGTGGAGGTCCACCTGCCTCCCTGGATGGACCACAGCGCCTTGTTCCAAATGCAGATGAGCAAATATTATTTAAAAACTTGACTTGGGGAAATTGCCAAGATGTATTCTTAAGCATAGAAAGCAATTTGTAAAACAAGTGTTGTATTATTCCATTTATATAAAAATAACTATTTGTACATCTATTTTATCTATAAACTAAAACCTGTTAAGCCTGGTCACTCCTAGATAGGGGAGTGGAGACTAGAAAGGGATTGAAAGGTTACCTTCTTTGTTTAATCTTTGCTTATGTAAGGCTTGAATCATTTACCATAGATGTATTACACTGTTTGTCTACGGCACTACCAAAAATTAAAATAAATCAAAATATTGAGACTAAAATAATTTTAAAACAAATTTTAAAATAGTTTTACTCATCAGACCAGCAAAACTTTTTAATGGGGATATCTCACGTTGATGAGGATGTGAGGAAACAGGCACTCTATGAATTGCCAGTAAGCCAGGGAGAAAACTGATAGATAGATACGTAGATAGATGATAGATAGATAGATAGTAGATTGAGAATTATAGATCTATAGATATATATGTGGCCTTAAAATGATCAAGTCCTTTGATCCAGTAATTTTATTTCTAGTGATCAATCCTAAGGAAAAAATTAGAGCTATGCATAGTAATCTATATGAAAGAACCCCTATCGCATTATTTTGAAAGTTAATTTTTATTTCTATCGATGGAATGTATGCACATAGTTTAAACAGGAAGCGAGTTATAAGATTTATGGTGAACATAGCCACCCCTGCCCCCCTATTTCCCATCTCAGAGCCCATTCCATAGATTCCATCTCTTTCAACTCTTCGATAGGCTTCTTCTGATGTGTAACTCGTATTTTAAAATAACATGCCTATCCTGCTACCTCTTGATTCGTTAATTATAGACATAATATACTGATCTTATTATGGTGGCTGAGACTTCAGCTCTCCTGCATCATCCCCATCCCCACTCATCCTTACTTCCTGTCCCTTCCTCCTCCCAATATTATCTCACAATCTTTATTTTATATTATCATAGCTACATATATACTGTACTGAGTCAAGAAGTGTGCTACAATTACATTTCCTTTCTTGTACAACATTTTTCCTAAAGTTAATAGTTTCTCCTTTTCTCTACAACGCCCCCTAATATTTTTCGATTGTTTAACTAGATGTTGATCTAGATCAAGTAGTCAGCTCCTCCCCGCAAGCACATCTAGGGCTACCCTTTCTTCCTTCTCATTTTAGATGGATACCAATTTTTCTTGGTCTTCCTCTATGTTTACTCCCTATTTTGCTTGAGCTCATCTTCCAGCTGCCTCCCAAGAAGGGAAGCAGGGAAGATCTTTTCTTTTTTTAAGTATTTTCATGTCTGGAAAATCTTTTCTTATTTCTCTTATAATTTCTTCATCTTTGTCTTTATGTCTCTCTTACTAGTTTGATGTTAGACTTTCTGGATTGATTTTCTAATTTCTTTTCTTTCTTCCATTTTCTGTCCCCTTTGGTTCTATTTTCTGAGAGTTCCTCAACTTCATCCTCTAGTCCTTTTATTGAATTATGTATTCTACTACCATATTTCTAATTTTAAGGGCTCTTTCTAATCCGTTGGTTTTTTTTTTTTATAGCCTCTTGTGTTTGTTTTATAGATGTAGTATCTTTTATTGCTCTGAAGATATTAAATATAGATTTTTGTTTGTTTTCTTCTGCATTGTCTCTGTGTTTTATGGGACATTTTTTACTTGTTTGTTTGTTTTTCTCTTTAATGTTGGATGCATTCCTCAAATATATAGTGATCCTTGGCTGAACATTCACATTTAAGGCTGACAATTTCGAAGTTGCTGATTAGAAGTTCAGCGTTCCTGAGTATGACTTGTCCATCAGTGGAGTGGAGTGCACATGGGCATGACTTGTCCACCCGTGAGCTAAACTGGTGATGTTTAGCTCTGAAGAAAACAAGGCTTTTGGTAAAAGAGAAATATCAGTATGTGGAGATCCCTTCTCTGGAAGAGTTGTGTTTCTTTAAAAATTCTCTAATCCCTCACTGGGGGCAGGGGAATTTTGTGTAGAGGCATCATAAAACTGACTATTAGTGTTACCCAACCAAGCGTGGTTTCACTCGCAAGCACACCATAAAGTCAATCTATTGACAGCTGGTTGTGGTGAAAGAAAATGCAGTGTTTATTATAAGGTATCACACAAGGAGCCCAGGACAACTAGTGCTCAAAAAGCCCAGACTTCCCTATGGCTTTCAGCAAAGCATTTTTAGAGGCAAGATGAGGGAGGGGCATCCCAGGGTATGTGATCAGCTCGTGTACAATTCTCTGATTGGTTGATGATGGTGTCACAGGGGTTACCATTATCAATCCTAAGGCACCAGGAGGCCTGGGGGCTATGTGCTCATGGTCATCAAGTAGTTAATTTCTTCTATTTGGTGGGGATTTTAGCATCTGTAAAACAACTCAGGAATTATGCATCAGATTCTAATATCTAAGTACTTCAGAGAGGAGCTAAAGCAGAGGATTTGGGAGAGAGGTCTGCCCTGGGAAGGCCCCATAGGGTCCTGTGTAGTTACATTTGCATTCTAGAAAAGCAGGGATCAGGGAGGACAGTGAACTGTGGAGGATTCCATAGATTAGTGCAGTTTAATGGCCCTGCTTCCAGCTCTCTTCCCCACCCACTGCAAGTACTATGATGCCTAGTGTTACTAGGAGAGGGGAGACAGACAAATTGACAAAAGAGGCAGGTAAAGTATAGAGTCTGAAGGAACTGATATGTTACTGGGATGGTATGCCATACTCCTCAGAATTCATGGGGCTGGAGACTTCTGCAAGACCAATGCAGTTTATTGACACTTAAGGTTTCCTAAAGATGAATCCTACTCTTAGGACTAACTCTGGCCAACATAAGGAGATAAAGTGTTGTAAGCTGGATAAAAAGTACCAAGCAGCAGCCTCCATAGAGCTATATTGCTAAAATAAATCTTCCTGCTAGCTGGTCTGAAGCTCGCTGTTTCTGTGTATTGAATTTCAACCTATTTTTATAGTCATGCATTCCTATAAAGACGCTTATTACAGAATGCAAAGACCTGATTAGGAAGAGTAGCTACAGAAAATGAATTATGCAAAGAAAAGAGCTTGCATTCTTAATCAATATACTTGCTAACAAGTATGCAGCAAAGAAACAACAGGCTAAGAGCCACTACCCTAGAAATAAATGCTTGTTATTCTAAGAAGAGTATCATTTAGAAATAAACCACATCATTTGGAAAACTTATGTGAATGACATCCTACAACTCAAGCAGATGAAAAGAAATTGCTCTTGTGCCATCACTGGGACGTAATGAAAAGTCTCTCTGCTCTCTTCCTAAACTCTTGGTTCAAGTTACGCTCATGTCAGGATCAAGAAAAAACTCACTTCTACAGCTTTCTTGGTACCTTGCTCAAAGGAATGAGAAGAAGCTTCCAAAAGAAATGTTCAAAGATGGCTTTGAAATGATCAGGAGAATTTGGGGTCCCTAATACTAGTCTCTCCCACCTTGAGGGTAGTGATTTCTTACTATGGAAAACTGAAATTTTCCTTCACTGAACTTCTCTGTATATGTGAGAAGTCTTATACTACCCCAGGGAGGTAGGCTTAGTACAGTCTACAGTGGACACTATATAGCAACTCAAATATTGACTAGCTTTAATGCCACATATCTACCCATGCATATATCTACCCATGTCTACCAATGCCTATACATTATTAGTTACCATAAGTGGTTAAATATCCTATGAAATGTCCTCCAATCCTCAAGACTATAAACAGGTATTCCTACTGTATCCTGATATGTATACTTACTCAATCTTAGCAGTTATAATTGCCTATTGATACATCTATGTCCCTTCCAGACTCTTAGTTATGAAGGCGTGCATGGGGCATCATCCAACATTACATACCCTGCCCAATGCCCAGCACAGTGCTGGGTACTTAGCAGATGCTCCAGCTGCATGAAGGAGTAGCTTACTGTGTCTTTATTAAAAGCTCTTCATAGAGCTTCCCTGGTGGCACAGTGGTTGAGAGTCTGCCTGCCGATGCAGGGGACATGGGTTCGTGCCCCGGTCCGGGAGAATCCCACGTGCCGTGGAGCGGCTGGGCCCGTGAGCCGTGGCTGCTGAGCCTGCGCGTCCGGAGCCTGTGCTCCGCGACGGGAGTGGGCCACAGCAGTGAGAGGCCCGCGTACAACAAAAAAAAAAAAAAAAAAAAAGCTCTTCATAAACCTTGCCTCACTTCTCATTTCAGCTTCTAAATAATTGAGAGGTAGATATGGAGGTACAAGGGGAGAAAGCGTGGAAAAGGATCAAATCGTCAAAATGAATTTGACTCTTCACCTGTTTTTGGAACTCGAATTTTGAAAGCCACAACTCCACCTAATTAAATGTTTTGAAAGAATGTAACTTGATGCAATCACCTTAGTAAACAGTTTAGCACTATCCTTTAAAGTTGAATTAACATAGTCTACAACCCAGCAATTCCATTCCTACACTCTTTAAGAACTCTTGTATATGTGCACAAGGGGACATGCACATGTTTATTGTAGCTTTGTTCACAACACCAGAGAAATGGACACACCTAAGTGTTGATTGAGGAGAGAATGTGAAAATAATGGAATGGCAAGTGAGCTGAAGTGAACTAAAGCTACACAAAACAAGGGTGAATCTTAGAAACATGTGATGGTTAGTTTTACATGTCAACTTGGCTAAGTTATGGTGCCCAGTGGTTTGGTCAAAAACTAGCCTAGTTGTTGCTGTGGAGATACTTTTCAGATGTGATCAAAATGTATAATCAGTAGACTTTAAGTAAAGCAGATTATCCTTCATAATGTGGGTAGGCCCCAACCAATCTGTTGAAGGACTTAAGAGCAAAGACTGAGGTTTCTTTTTTTTTTTTTTTGTAATTTTCAACATCTGCTCCCCACTTTCTTAGGCTTGAAGCGAATGGCAACATTTCTGTGACCCAGGAAATTAGGGAGAGCTTCTGTTCTTTTTTTTTTTTAATCTTCATTGGAGTATAATTGCTTTACAATGTTGTGTTAGTTTCTGCTGTACAGCAAAGTGAATCAGCTATATGTATACCTATATCCCCATATCCCCTTCCTCTTGAGCCTCCCTCCCACCCTCCCTATCCCACCCCTCTAGGTGGTGACAAAGCACCGAGATGATCTCCCTGTGCTATGTGGCTGCTTCCCACTAGCTATCTATTTTACATTTGGTAGTATATATAAATCCATGCCACTCTCTCACTTCATCCCAGCTTACCCTTCCCCCTCCCTGTGTCCTCAAGTCCATTCTCTACATCTGCATCTTTATTCCTGTCCTGCCCCTAGGTTCTTCATAAACACTTTTTTTTTTTTAGATTCCATATATATGTGTTAGCATACGGTATTTGTTTTTCTCTTTCTGACTTACTTCACTCTGTATGACAGAGTCTAGGTCCATCCACCTCACTACGAATAACTCAATTTCATTCCTTTTTGTGGCTGAGTAATATTCCATTGTATATGTGTGCCACATCTTCTTTATCCATTCATCTGTCGATGGACATTTAGGTTGTTTCTATGTCCTGGCTAAGTGCTGCAATGAACATTGTGGTACACGTATCTTTTTTTTTTTTGGCTGCATTGGGTCTTCATTGCTGCGCACGGGCTTTCTCCAGTTGTGACAAGCAGGGGCTACTCTTCCTTGTGGTGCACAAGCTTCTCATTGAGGTGGCTTCTCTTGTTGCAGAGCACAGGCCCTAGGTGTGCAGGCTCAGTAGTTGCGGCTCGCGGGCTCTCGAGTGAAGGCTCAGTGGTTGTGGTGCACAGGCTTAGTTGCTCCGTGGCATGTGGGATCTTCCTGGACCAGGGATCGAACCCGTGTCCCCTGCATTGGGACCACTGTGCCACCAGGGAAGTCCCACATGTATCTTTTTGAACTATGGTTTTCTCAAGGTATATGCCCAGTAGTGGGATTGCTAGGTCATATGGTAGTTCTATTTTCAGTTTTTTAAGGAACCTCCATACTGTTCTCCATAGTGGCTGTATTAATTTACATTCCCATCAACAGTGCAGGAGGGTTCCCTTTTCTCCACACCCTCTCCAGCATTTACTGTTTCTAGATTTTTTTATGATGGCCATTCCGACCAATGTGAGGTGATACCTCATTGTGGGTTTTTTTTCGTTTTCTTTCTTTAATGAACTATAGTTGCTCTACATTATATGTTACAGGTGTACAATATTGTGATTCACAATTTTTAAAGGTTATGGTCTGTAGTTATTATAAAATATTGGCTATATTCCCCATGTTGTACAACATATCCTGTGTATAGCTTATTTTATACATAATAGTTTGTAGCTCTTAATCCCCTAATCCTTTATTGCCCCTCCCACTTCCATCTCCCCACTGGTTGTTCTCTATATCTGTGAGTCTGCTTTTTTGTTATATTAACTAGTTTATTGTATTTCTTTTTAGAGTCCACATACAAGTGACATCATACAGCATTTGCCTTTCTCTGACTTATTTAATTGAGCATAATGCCTTCCAAATGCATCCAGGCTGCTGCAAATGCCACATCTTCTTTATCCATTCATCTGCTGATGGACACTTAGGTTGCTTCCATATCTTGACAATTGTAAATAATGCTGCTATGAACACTGGGGTCCATGTATCTTTTCAAATTTCAAAATTTTTCTTTTTCTTCAGATATACACCCAGGAGTGGAATTGGTGGTCATATGGTAGTTCTTTTAGCTTTTTAGAAACCTCCATACTGTTTTCCATAGCGGCTGTACTAATTTACATTTCCACCACCAGTGTGGGAAGGTTCCTTTTCTCCTAGGTGTGATATTCTTTATAGTCAGTGCCTTCACATACATTATTTCATTACAGTCCCTTAACAACCTTATAGGTCACACAGAGAAAACAAAGAAACTAGGAATCAGAGATGTAAGTTCTCACCAAGATCATACAGCTGTGGCAGAGGGAAGAATAAAACCCAGGTTTCCCGGCTCCGTTCTACACCTGACTGCATAATGTTTATATTTAGGCAAGGGGACACTGAATCAATGCAGGAATCCTTAAAGGATTGTAAGAGTTCTCAAGACATAGTCCTCGGTTACTATCATTTGTCTCATTTTTTGGCTTAGACCACCAAGGTACCTGCTAAATCACTTGTAACCTTGCAAAGGGTTACAAGTAGCCACTTCATCTGTGACCCTCACCTTCTAACACCGATCACTCTCTGTTAGACTAGTTATGTTGTCACCTTGGGTGCTTCAAAGAGTGAGAGAAACACACTCCTTTATCAAGGTCTTGGGTAAGGGCAGTATGGGGGTCTATCATAAAGGAATACATTGGGGCTACATCAGAGGTAAGACCCCCAAAGACAGAGAAGGGCCCTGTTTTGAGGGAGGGCCAGGAGAGGGTAAATGCCACAGTAGAACCTCAGCGTTCTCTCTGATCTGTGAGCAGCCCTGTGGCGGAAAGTTCCAAAGTAAATTGTAGACCTTCTCTCCCCATCCCCAGGATCATGAGCATAAGTTCTTTAAATATTATTTTTTTATATTTAATTCTATTAGAGCATAAGTTCTCTAAATATTACTTTTTATATTTAATTCTATTAGTTATTACCTATATTTGTGTGTATGTAAATATTTAATATCTTCTTACAGAGGTAGCATCCAAGAAACAGAGAGGTTAAGTACTTTGTTCAGGTGCATTCAGCATATTCGGTGGTGTAGCAATAAGGACTTTTGTGCCTAGAAACATTATTTATTATAAGTTGTTTATATTATTATACTGTCTCCCCAGTGATATTACCAGGTCTTTAATGCCAAGGTCTAGATCGTATGCATCTGTCCCATACTGCCTCTTGGCTTTCATGTCACATCCACAACTCCTATCCTTAAATACAGCTTTGGGGCTTGACAACTAGAGTTGACTAGTTAAGTGGGTCGTAAGTTCCATCTTTAAATCATCCAGCTGTTCTTTTTTCTCAAGAATAAAACCAACCCGGCTGGTCGGTGGGAGTTTCCCACTGTGACCCAGGAAGTCGAGGTCAGGAGACAGGTGTGGAGGGGAAAAGTGGAAGAGAAGAGGGAGCAGCGAGGGGGTGGCAGGGACCTAAACCTTCTCCTGGTCTACCAGAGCACCGTGGTGGAGCTGCTCACGGACAGGGGTGGAGGTGCCCCAAGTCGTTATTTGGAAGGAAGCTTATTTCTTGCTGTGCTCTGCAGTCGGGTAGGAATGGAGGGTCAGGGCATAATAGGATCATTGAATGTTGGAGCTGGAAGAGGTCCCATGAACTGAATCTAATCATTTTGGAGATGATGAAGCTGAGGTCCACAGGGGGACATGCTTGGCCCATGGACATGACTGGAGCCTAGTTATTCCAACTCCACTGAGATCTCTTCTTTGTCTAATAACTCATTGTGGTTTTGATTCACATTTCTCTAATGATTAGTAATGTTGAGCATCTTTTCATGTGTTTGTTGGCAATCTGTGTGTCTTCTTTGGAGAAATGTCTATTTACATCTTCCGTCCTTTTTTGGATTCGATTGTTTGTTTTTTTGATATTGAGCTGCATGAGCTGCTTGTATACTTTACAAGCAGCTTAATTAATTAAGAGATTAATCCTTTGTCAGTTGCTTCGTTTGCAAATATATTCTCCCATTCTGAGGTTTGTCTTTTCGTCTTGTTTATAGTTTCCTTTGCTGTGCAAAAGCTTTTAAATTTCATTAGGTCTCATTTATTTATTTTTGTTTTTATTTCCGTTACTCTAGGAGGTGGGTCAAAAAGGATCTTGCTGTGATTTATGTCATAGTGTGTTCCGCCTATGTTTTCTGCTAAGAGTTTTATAGTGTCCGGTCTTGCATTTAGTTTTTTAATCCATTTTGACTTTATTTATTTATTTATTTTCGGTATGCAGGCCTCTCACTGTTGTGGCCTCTCCCATTGTGGATCACAGGCTCCAGAAGCGCAGGCTCATCGGCCATGGCTCATGGCCCCAGCCGCTCCGCAGCATGTGGGATCTTCCTGGACCAGGACACGAACCCGTGTCCCCTGCATCGGCAGGTGGACTTTCAACCACTGCGCCACCAGGGAAGCCCTTGACTTTATTTCTGTGTATGGTGTTAGGAAGTGTTCTAATATCATTCTTTTACATGTAGCTGTCCAGTTTTCCTAACACCACTTATTGAAGAGATGGTCTTTTCTCCATTGTATAGTCTTGCCTCCTTTGTCAGAGGTAAGGTGACCATATGTGTATGGGTTTATCTCTGGACATTCTATCCTGTCCCATTGACCTACATTTCTGTTTTTTGTGGCAGTACCATACTGTCTTGAATACTGTTGCCTTGTATTACTGTACAATAGCCTGAAGTCAGGGAGCCTGAATCCTCCAGCCCCGTTTTTCTTTCTCAAGATTGTTTTGACTATTCGGGGTCTTTTGTGTTTCCATACAAATTGTAAAATTTTTTGTTCTAGTTCTGTGAAAAATGCCATTGGTAATTTGATAGAGATTGCATTGAATCTGTAGATTGCTTTGTGGTGTAGTCATTTTCACAATGTTGATTCTTCCAATTCAAGAACATGGTATATCTCTCCATCTGTTTGTATAGTCTTTGATTTCTTTCATCAGTGTTTTATAGTTTTCTGCATACAGGCCTTTTGCCTCCTTTGGTAGGTTATTCCTAGGTATTTTATTCTTTTTGTTGCAATGGTAAATGGGAGTGTTTCCTTAATTTCTCTTTCTGATCTTTCTTTGTTAGTGTATAGGAATGCAAGAGATTTCTGTCCATTAATTTTGTATCTTGCTACTTTACCAAATTCACTGATTAGTTCTAGAAGTTTTCCAGGGGACCTCTTTAGGATTTTCTATGTATAGTATCATGTCATCTGCAAAGAGTGACAGTTCAACTTCTTCTTTTCCAGTTTGGATTCCTTTTCTTTCTTTTTTTTCTCTGATTGCCATGGCTAAACCTTACAAAACTATGTTGAATAATAGTGGTGAGAGTGGGCACCCTTGTCTTGTTTCTGATCTTAGAGGAAATGCTTTCAGTTTTTCACCATTGAGAATGATGTTGGCTGTGGGTTTGTCATATATGGCTTTAGAAGGAATTCTGCCTCAAGATTGAAACAGAGAGACCCTGCCTGAGTTTCCATTTCCAGCCTGGCAGCCTGGTCTACAAATTTCAGACTTGCCAGTCCCCACTATCATATGAGTCAGTTCCTTAAAATAAATAAATATATATCTACCTCCCTTTGGATCTGCCTCTCTGGAGAAACTTGACTAACACAATGCATAAACATCAGTGATAAAAGCATATAAAATGACATCCAGTGGTACTGTGTTACCATATTTATAAAGCTCAAAAAGAGAGAAAACCAACCAATATAATGTTTGGGGATATATACATATGTGGAAAAATTATTTTTACAAAGGAAAAGATAAGCCCCACACTGCATGATTCCACATAACCTCTGTGCAGGGAAGCAGGGGAGGGAGCTCAGGCTTCCCTTTTACAGGAAGTTGGTAATGTGCTAGTTCTTACATAGGGTGCTAGTGTTGTGAGTATTCGTTTGATTATTATGTCTTACATTTTATATGTATATTAAATGTAGAGTTTTTATGAAGCAAATATTTTATGCTTAAAACTTTTTTAATAACAAATCTTATAGACACCTATATAAAAGAACATGCTGCTGAGTTTCTTTTGTTGGCTTAGCCACTGTTTTTAACATAAAATATTTCTTCCTGGAAGCCTCTCTCTGTTCTTTTTTCTTTAGTAACACTCTTTCCTCTTTTCTCTTTGTCCCACTTATACTTTTCACAGTTTCTAATCCATTAACCACTCTGACATATGGATGTAAAAGCCCTTCTTATTACACACTCTGTTGGATTCAAGTTCTCCAAGTCTGATTTTCCCAACTCTTGTTTCATAATAGGTAGCTTTCCATTAACCTTGATTTTCAACCCCCCTCATCTGGTTGTACTGCCAGCTCCCTCATGCTCACTGTGCCCAGGCTCTGAGCCCTGTCCAGGGAGAGTACCATATTCCCTGTTGACTCCTTGGGCTTTGATTATCTCTCCTCTTAACCTTGTTCTTTTGGTTAAATAATTTCTCTTAGCTAAAAGTTCACACTGTTCCTGTAAATTTCTTTCCTTCAGTTCTCTCTTTGACCTTCTCTAATCCAGCTTTTACCCACTTCACTGCATTGAGACACAAAGCTACCAATTACCTCCTCCAGGGGGCTCAGCCTCCTGACCTCTGCACCAGCCAGGCCCCCTTGGCCTCACAGCTCCCTTTGATCTTCTGAAACACTGTCCTTGGGTCCATTGATAACTCCTGCAAGGACCAGGCAGAATGTGGTCTTTTGCCCAGAATGCAGAACAGCATGCAGCTGACCCGCCATATTTTGCTTGCTACAAAGTAGCTCCCAGCTCAGAGAGAGAAGCCTTGACAGGAGAATCCTTTTCATTTGAAAGGGTTGATTGTGCAGGCTGAAGTAACTTGAGGAAAGAAAAGAGCTGCCTATGATTAGAAAATGCAAATCTTCTTTCAAATAATTTTTCATCAACTTAACAAATAGTTGAATAAAATGAAAATTCTGAGGGAATTTGAATTGGGTCCAAAGTTCACTGTAATAACTTGTCTCCACTTTTTTTTTTTTTAATTTTCTGAGCAGCATATTTGGGGTTTAGTTTTATAACTAAATATGTGAGCAGCATATTCCAATTTTTTTGTTT
The DNA here is from genome assembly GCF_003031525.2 of Neophocaena asiaeorientalis asiaeorientalis. Classification (NCBI taxonomy): domain Eukaryota; kingdom Metazoa; phylum Chordata; class Mammalia; order Artiodactyla; family Phocoenidae; genus Neophocaena; species Neophocaena asiaeorientalis. Next base: position 5,230,556 of record NW_020175414.1, read on the forward strand.
GATTAGCGTTTATTTTGATTTAGAAAGAGCTAGAAATAATCTTTTCTTCTCTGAAATGATACTTTTAAAAAATCTTCCTTTATGGCCTTTATTGTAACATCATATATGAAGATAGGATGTATTACTTACAATATAGTTGTTTGGATTTGAGTTGATAATCTGTACTTGGACATTCAAGATAGATTCTCACAATATATCTCCAAATTACCATTATTGATTTATCTCTATAATTGTATACACCTAGCTAAATAGGACTCTTTTCTCCCTATGCCTTTATTTTTCTCCTCCATATCTCTGCTCCTGTAAAGTTTTTTTGTCTTTTGTTTTTGTTTGTTTGTTTCCTGGCTTAAAGACCTCCTTGCCCTCTCATTTCCTCTGGTCAAAATTCCTCCCATTATTTGACCAGCAGTAGTACTCAGATTATACCCTCTCTGACCTTATTTTGATTTATGTATTTGCTATATTATACCTTTAACTTTTTATTTGGAAATAATTTCAAGCTCACAGAAAAGTTGCCAACATAATACAAAGCATAATACCTTTTACACAGATAAACAAATTTTAACATTGCAATATTTGTTGTATCTTTTCCTTTCTCTGTAGGCATGTGTTATGTCCAATATCTCCCTCATGAACTTCTTTCAGATGGGTGGTATTTATCATGCCCCTTTATCCCTTAGCATTTCAGTATGTATTTCCTAAGAATGAAGCTATTATTTTATGTGTCCTTGGTACAGTTATCAACTTCAGGAAATTTAACATAGATATGATACTTTTAATCTAAGCAGTCCATATTCCAATATTGTCAATTATTCTAATAAAGTCCTTTTTAATTTTTTTGTAACCTCTAACACAGGATCCAGTTTAAGATCACATAGTTCATTTAGATTGCATTTAATCAAAGTCATGTCATTTCTTTGAATTTATCATCACAGCTGATAAGCAAACTGGAGGTAGTCATATTAAGAATATATAAAAATCCTGCTCTTCATCACACTCTTCCCCCAAGATTTAGCATCCATTAATGATTCTTGCCCAAATAAATCTTTATTATGATAATTGGAAAATGGTGAATTTCCAAGTCCACTATTCTATCCACATTTTTTTTTTTTTTTTGCGGTACGCGGGCCTCTCACTGTTGTGGCCTCTCCCGTTGCGGAGCACAGGCTCCGGACGCGCAGGCCCAGCGGCCATGGCTCACAGGCCCAGCCGCTCTGCGGCACGTGGGATCTTCCTGGACCGGGGCACGAACCCGCGTCCCCTAGCATCGGCAGGCGGACTCTCAACCACTGCGCCACCAGGGAAGCCCTTCCATCCACATTTATCTGTCTGAATTTATTCTTAAAGGAAGAACCCTCCCTTTTCCAATTTTTTTTACTATATTAATATTATCGGTATAGACTCATAGATTCCTATTTTATTCAATGGGTTACTATCCTTATTTACTGTGATGCTTAAAATTGTCCCAGATTTGGCCAGCAAAACTTCTTCAAGCTGGCTTACCTATGCTTTTGTTATGTCCATGCACTTTTTTGATCACTTCCTTACTTCTGGCATAACAAGATGGTCCAGGCTCATCTTATACCTTCCTGTCCCAGCCCTACAATAAGCCATTTATTCATTCATATCACAAACATTATTTTAGTACCTACATGTGCCAGGCATACTTCTAGTCTTCACAGATGAAGTTAACAAGAAGAGACCAACATTAGTCTTTTTCCCCATATCTCACACCCATTCATCCTATTCTTTGTGGTGAAGTACATGAATTTCTCACAAGTTGGATTGCATATTTACTGAATGAAAAAAGTTACTTTCTTAAGTTATTTTCTGCTTATCTCAAAGTTTCTCTCTTGTCTGAATCGCAGGCAGGGTGGTCCTGTGAGTCAGTAAGAAGTAACTACAAGCCTAGGGCTGTCTTCAGCCAGCAGGGAAGGTTGCTCTAGGGGCTTCATCCTGGGGTCAGAGTGCACCCCAGTGTCCCTGCTGGCCTGCTGTAGTGCCAGCCTGCTGGGGACAAAGCTGGCAGGAGGGCCTAGATGTCGGCTGTTGAGAACACAGGGCACTGGATCAACACTTTAGGGAGGAGGCACTGTAGCCAACTCAGAGATCTGGGTTAATCAAGAACAATATGGTACAGTCCCCGTTTATCCAAAATTTTGCTTTCTGTGGTTTCAGCCAGCCATGGTCTACAGTTTTCTGAAAATATTAAATGGAAAATTCCAGAAAGAAATACTTCATAAGTTTTAAATTGCCAGCTTTCTGAGTAGCTTGATGAGATCTCTGGCCTCAATCCCACAGGACCTGAATCATCCCTTTGCCTGGTGTGTCCACGCAGAACACACCACCTGCCCATTAGTATAAGAAAAAACAGTATATATAGGGCTCCGTATCATCCTCGGTTTCAGGCATCCACCAGGGGTTTTGGGACACATCCCTGCAGATAAGTGAGGGCGGCTACTGTATTGTTGAAGAGCCATATGATTCTCCATCTTGCTCCCTGTGCTTCAGCCACAGCGGCTTTCTCGCCATTCCTTGAAAAAGCCAACCTCTGTCTCATCACAAGCTCTGGGTTCTCCACACTATCCCATCTCTTACCCTCCAAGACCCTTACTAACCCTGTTCATTTCTTTAACGTTAACTTTACAGACTGCACAACAGATCCTTAAAGAACATGGCGAGGAGCTTGGATTTTTATTCAGGGGCAAGAGACTTTAAAAAAAAAAAAAACAACTATCATGACATTTAAGGTAATTGACTATAGATGTACATACCCTCTCACTTGAGCTAAGAAATGTAACAACCTAGATGAAAATGTTAGTACTCTCACCTCTATAATCTAGAAGACTTGCTTGCAATCTGAAAATTTAGAAATGAACAAATCACGGCACACAGATTCAGAAGAAATGAAATGTCCCATGGTGAGGCTTTAAGCAGAACCTCCTGCTTTATTGAGGGATGCAACTTCCTGCTTTGGTCATGCTGTTTGAAATTATTAGTGGACTGTTAGTTAGGTACACCTAAGGGACATTTGAGAATGTAATTTAGAACATTTAATATAGATGAAATGGGAACGCTTTTCATACCCAGTTGTGCAAAGCTGAATGCAAAAGTGTAGTTGACTGAAAAAGTGTATTTGTGTTAGTAATGCTGAATTTTGAAGACCTTTCTCTCTATAACCCCACTACCTTTTTTTATTCATCTGGAAAGTGGTGGGAAGCAGGAAAATGTCCCAGAAGAAACGCTATTTTTAAGCATGTACATTTTGGGAATTTGAGGCTTTGAAAAATTATATAACCAATCAATCTGGTAATTGGATGGCAAAATAATCAGATTATGAATGTTTTATTCACCAATAGATAAAATTATCTGTAGTCAAGATTGGAGAGATTTGCTAAACAATTAGATATGAAGAAAATATTGGTATAGGTTTTTAAAATTATTTTTCTGATTATAAAAGTAACATTAAAAAAGCTGAATGTCTTGAAAAAAATGATATAAATTTGTTGCAATCTCCTCATCCAAATATACTAAGAACTATTATTTTGATATGTCAGTGAATAAGTTGAGGTAGGTCACACAGTAAAGAGAATTCTATATTCTGACTTCTGCAATCATTTTCTATTCTATTTCTTCTTGTCCTTAAATAATCTTCAGTATATGATTTTGAGTGCCTACATGTTATTCTGGCATGCACATATACCTAATTTATCCAACAACTTCCTTCTTTGGAGGAATATAGGTTGTTTCCGATTTTTAGTTATAATGAACAATATTTTGGATTTCTGGTTTGAAAAATGGCAGATTAACTACAAACACTTTGGCCCTCTCTTTTCCCAAACCCAGCTGAAATATACATATGTGTATATATATATATAACTATATATATGTATATAGTTATATATACATATAGTTATATATATAGTATATATGTTGGAAATCTTTAAACACATACAATTTATTGAGTCTTGGGAGAAACTATGCGCCTATTTATGTGACTTTTAAAGTAACCTGGCTTGCATCAGGAAGCTTAACAAAAGCTTCTGATGATAAAGTAAGTGGTTCTTATTATGTTCAAATCTGAGTGCTTGGTTTTTGACACTTTCTCTTGGTGTAGGTAACACCACACTTGAAGGCTTTCTACCTCCATGTGATCATAGCTCTTCTATTACTGCATTTATTACTTCACATTGTAACTATTTGTTCACAGACCTGTCTCACACACTAGCCTAAAGGGTCACAGAAGCCAGGAACCACATTTTGATTCCTTCAATACATATTTTTTGAGCACCTTTTACATATCACAGTGTGACAGGAACAGGAAAAACAATGATGAACAAGTAAACATGGCTTATTTCAGCAAATGCAATGTGGTCTGACCCCCAGACTGGTGCATTAATTAGTTATTTCCACTGTGATGCTGCATAACAAACCACCCCAAAACTTGGAGGCTTACAAGAGTCAGCATGTGTTCTCCTGCCCACAGGTCTGCAGGTTCTCTATAGTTTGCTCGATCCGGGCCGGGTTCCTGCAGACATTCTGCTTCAAGCCGAAGTTTGGCTGGGCCTCACTCCTCGCTGTGAGTTGGGTTCTGGTCTAAGACACTTGTGTTCATTCTGGGACACAGACTTCTCAAAGCATGCTCTCCTCATGGTGGATTGCTGAAGCACAAAATGTCAAATGCATTAAAATCGTCTGCTCCGTGACGTCCATTAACTTTCTATTGGCCAAGGCAATGGCCAATGTCAATGCAACCTCAGCGTCAATGCAACAGGATGTGACCACTGTGGGAGGGCACTGCCAAGTTCCATAGTCTGCTTATAACAGGGTGAATGTCAAGAATGGCAAACTATGATTCAATTTACTCTACTAGGTTACTTTTTTTTGTTACAGCTAACCATCGTACCCTGTACTGATCCTTTTTAATTATTCATTGCCCTTATAAATAATTTGTTCAGTATTTGTCTCCCTACTCATCTGTAAGCTCCATTAAGGTAGAGATCTTGCCTGTTTCACTCACTAACTAGTCACCAAATTATCCTAAACACATAGAAAAGACTCAATAAATTAGTATTGAATTAAATTGAATTGGTGGTGAGTGTCATGATAGGGAAGGTCAGAGAACTAAGAGATCATATGGAACAGAGTTTCCTAGCATTGCCTGCTTATCGGTATCACCTGGAGAATTTTTAAAAACTCTCTCTGGCTTCCCTCGTGGTGCAGTGGTTGAGAGTCCGCCTGCCGATGCAGGGCACACCGGTTCGTGCCCCTGTCCGGGAAGATCCCACGTGCCGCGGAGCGGCTGGGCCCATGAGCCATGGCCGCTGAACCTGCGCGTCCGGAGCCTGTGCTCCGCAGCGGGAGAGGCCACAACAGTGAGAGGCCCGTGTACCGCAAAAAAAAAAAAAACCTCTCTCTGTCTGTGCCTCACCCAGACCAATCAAAGCAGAGTGTTCTAGTTTTAATCTGAGAAAATGGAGATGGGGCCTTGGCATGTTTCAAACGCATACCAGGTGTTTCTAACATGTAGCCAGGGATAAGACCCACTGATCTGGGGACACCTATCTTGGATTTGGGCAGCAAGGACTAGTCTGTGAAGAAAGTGTATTTAAGCAGAGACTACCCCAGGACTGATGAGTAGGTTTTGGCCCAGCAGGGAGAGGTGGTGGCCATGGAGGCGTTTAGCAGAGAAGTTGTATGTGCCAAGGCACTGAGGTAAGAGAGAGCTCCTTCACCTAGTGTCTGGATCAGGCGCCAGTGAGGGACGTGGAACCCAACAAATGTCCCTCTGGGCAAAATTCTCAAAAAATGACTGGAAAACTTAGGATTTGGAGGAAAGTTTTCCAACCAGGAAGCAGAGGTTTCTCAGGAAGGGTTCTGCCTGGTCTGAGTAACTTCCCTCAGTGGCTTTCCAGGGTGAGGCTTTTGTTTAGTGCAGCTTTTGCCTGAGTGTATTTTTGTTGCTGCTGTTATAATGCCAAACTCTTTCCAGCTCTTCTTTGTTTATGTAACTCTAAGCAGCCATCTAATTTCGAGGATATGACAATCTTTCCATGCAGCATTTTTGTCCGTGGTGACTGCTGAGTTACGTCTTCATAATAGGCAAGCAAGTTTATTTTTGTTCACGTATCAGTGTAAGAAATAATCATACCAAGAACATTTCGGCTTTAAAAAAAAATCCTCTTTAAGAGAGACTTGATGTAGCTCAGTAGTCTCCTCCTGCAGATCCATATGATGAATCTATTTCAGATGTTTTTACCAGTGAAAGCTTGTTGCTCTTCTCAAAATGACTTACTTTCTTGTACTCAATAATGAAAAATATTTATCCGTTATGTTTTATTTCTTGTCTTAGGAAGCTTAGAGATAAAATTGCAGAATTCAATATTAGCCCAGGTTTGGGATATAATTCTCTTCCTGCCTATCATATTTTAATTCTTTCCTTTTATCTTTAGCAATTCTACTCTACATGTGTCTTCAGTGGTAATCTACATTCGATACTTTTTTGAAGCAAGAGGATTACAAATTACAGAACTCTTACTAGATGCTGTGGCAAAAAAAGGTATGTAAGACTCATTCACTGTCCAGGAATCTTCAACCTACTAAATATTCAGAGAGGAATTTCTCTTCCAATAAGTATATTAATGAAAGGCTTGTAATTTTCTAGGCCTCAAATTATCTCGACAATAGGCTAAAACTAAAACTGTATTTCCTTGCATTCTATCTGAAAATTGAAGTTATAACCATTTTAATTAAAATTCTTCCAACGGTATACAGGATATTCTTTTCTGCAAAGACATATATGTACAGATATACACACATATGAAAAGGCAGTAGTAGTTGATAAGACCAATGTATCATTGTGAAGGTTGGCAAATATGAAAAGCTTATTTGTAGCAGGTATATGGGCATTAACAATGAAATAGTAAGTGCATAAATAATTGCTGCCTGCTGCCTTTTTTGCAGCTTTCCAGAGAAAAAATTATCCATTGAGATCAAGTAGTTTTAATCATTTTGCAACAGAGAAGATAATCTAAGAAAACCGAGTACCCTGTTCAAAGAAGTTAATGAAAACAGGATTCAATAAACCAACAAGTTGAGACTTTCCAAAGAAAATTAGGCCATTCCAGGTCCCGACGCCAGGGTTGTCTTCTAATCTACCTCCTTTGAATAAAAAGAATAATTTTTTTTAAACCCTCTAAAAATTATTCCCTGCCACAGTTCTGCCTTCCAAATCTAATTAGCAATTTTTATTATCTCATTTTAGTAACATCTGTTAAGCTTGAAAAATATATTACTGGCTTTCTATTGATCTCTTTCTGGTCTGTATTTATAAAGAAGAAAACTTCTTATTTCTATTTACCAACATGAAAGAAAAAGAGATTTAAGGCAAGGCACTTAGCACAGAAACGTCATAAACTTCCACCTAAATAAGCAGTTACAGAAGAGCAGATGCGTCTTGATTGCTTTGGTAAACGGTGCTGTCATAGACCAGTCAATACAGTTAATGCTAACTGTAATGTACTGTTGTCAAAATTGTACTTATTCCTAAACTTAATTTCTGATTTATGTCATTTTACATAAAGTAATTCTGAAAAGCTAAAGCTTATTGCATTCATTCCTGCTGATGGGAGACCGACATGACAAATATCTTCTATCATGAGTATTTGAATATCAAGTTCAATATACCTTGTGGGTTCAGGATTGACTGGTGTTTGCTCAGTCATCCCCCATCTGCCCCGGACTTCTGGTAACACAGCTTGAAATACCAGTGAATCAAAATTGACAGGTCTTGGGACTTCCCTGGTGGCACAGTGGTTAAGAATCTGCCTGCCAGTGCAGGGGACACAGGTTTGATCCCTGGTCCAGGAAGATCTCACATGCCACAGAGCAACTAAGCCCGCGAGCCACAACTACTGAAGCCCAGGCGCCCTAGAGCCCGCGTGCTGCAACTACTGAGCTCATGCACTGCAACTACTGAAACCCATGCACCTAGAGCCCATGCTCCACAACAAGAGAAGCCCATGCACCGCAACGAAGAGTAGCCCCTGCTCGCCACAACTAGAGAAAGCCTGCGCGCAGCAACAAAGACCCAACACAACCAAAATTTTTTTAAAAAAAGATTAACAAGTTTTGACCTGAGCTGTATTTATAGAAAACACCATGTTTGTCTCCAGAGGCAATATCCTTCACGAAGACCTATAGAAATACTTACAATGCACTGTGGAGTGCCTTGGTCATTTTGTTCAATAAGTGGTGCATTTCTAAAATGGGAGAAGAATGAAAATTCAAGTTTTTAATTTGATTACAAACGAGTCTCCAGTGAACTGTGGTTGTTCCTTACACATCAGTTCCTATTCCTTGGGGCAAACACAGGAACTGTAGGAGCCAGAGCCATCACGTGTTGTTCTAAAGAAGCTGGAAAGTGTCAGAGCTCCCTGCTTCTATGGATGTAGAAAAATCCTGCCGGATCCTTCTCCTAGGCAGTATCATGTCAGAGAATTTGCGTAACACAAACTTGTATTAAGCACTGCTTTCTCTTTCTCCAATCATCCCAATCTTTCCCTCACTCTCTCTCTCTCTCCCCTCCCTGGCTCCCTTTCTTATTCTATTTATACTACCTGGTTCACATTTACCTTTATAGAAATTTCTGACTAGATAATTCACACCCTTTGTTGGGGGGCGGGGGTAGGGGGCCAGGAACAGAGCAGAACTAGATTCTATGCTAACACACTTACAGAAGAGACTCTAATAATTTCCTACAGTTATTCTTCTCAGCGTAGTATGGAAATGCACTCATTAGTTTAATTTTTTTTCCTTCTGATTGCCAGAATTATTTATTGCTGAAAATTGAAAATTTGTATTATAGTTATTATTCATTTTGATTGGTTTAAAAATTCAGTTTGTTAGGAATCTTAAAGAAAAAAAAAAATCCCACAAAGTTTATATGTGGTTCCAAGAGGCAGCAAAGGAATTTGAAGAGAACAGATCTGCTGAAAAAGAAAAATGTTTTAGCATTTTCAACTGACCAGAGTGGAATCAATGAAAAGCAGGAAGTCTCAGAAGGAAACTGCAGCAAAGTAAAAAAGGGTTTATAAAAGAATAAATAGCCATTTTGAGAGTTGTGTTGGAAGGGATAAGGTGATTTTTTTTTTTTATCTGAAGCTATAATGAAAAGAACAGAATTACAGATTTGATGCCTCTATGGGAATCAAACTTTTCCACGACAAGAAATAGACTTTCATCTCCGGCTAAAAATCTTGAAAAGACCTAGAAATATGGACCTGATTATTTAGAGTTGATTCCATCACAATCTGTGGAGAAACAACGCATAATAAAGGATCACGGTGATCATGTCAATTGAGGACAGTCCCATGAACTAATCTGAATGATTATTTGAGCTGGAGGTTTCTTAGGCTACAACTACCTATAGACAAGAAATGAGTGGATTATGGCACAATCTTCATTGTTACTATCTGTGGAGATTGTTCTGCAATCACTTCTGCAGCTGTGATTGTTATCAACAGCCAAAGTGAACATGAGCAAACAGCGTGGGGCAGTGGGGGGACACACCCAAGGAACCGAGGTGAGGCTTGAGCCTCTTTTTTTCTCTTCCACTAACCAGCCACTTGATGTCCCATATGGGGAAGCCCTATAAACTCCTATCTCTTAGTTTCTTCAACTTTCAGATAGGAATAATATAATAATATTCACTTATCTACTACCCCACTGGGTTGTTATGAGTATCAAATTATATGAAAGAAGGAAAAGAACTTTAGAAAAAGATTTAAACCATTGATAGATTTGTTGATCTATGGTACCAGGGATCATTCTTGCATCTGCTCAAAGCTCAAATTTCATTACAATTTATGGCAAGCATATTAATTTTATTGTTTTTTAAACTTAGTCTTAACACATTCCTACTTAAAAACTAGTAGATGAGATGGTTTTTGCAAAGGGACTTGTCTTTTGTTTTGCTGTAAGTGGAAAAGTCCTATTGCAGAGACTCATTTTTTAGTACTTGGAAGACTTTGGAAAGAAGTTCAAATTCAGAGACAAGTTTTAAATCCCCTTCCCAAGTATTTCTATGGTAATGGCAACAACAATATTAACACTAACTGCAGTGACAAAGTCCTTGATTTCCCCTTATGGTTATGCTGAATGCATACTGTAGTTTGAAAAAGATAAAGCAATACTTCCTGGGAAAAGCCAGCTAGCCTCCGACAAGTTCGCATAGAGAAGGAGAGCCTTCATGTGGTTACCAGGGGTCTGGATCATGGATACTCAGGTTGGAAATTCAGTGGTCCGCGCATCCAGAGGTAACTGGGCTCAGAGACATACTCACACCAATCCAGCTCCCAAGTCTGATGTTAAGAATCCACAGCGCCAATTTATTCACTTATGGCAAAACTGTCCTTCTGCATGGGTAGATCCAGACAGGGCAATGCTCACCAGAAGATTGCTTGATGGATATAGAGTCAGAAGCTTACTGCCTGACCTGAACATCTGCTGTGAGATACCTGCACTGCACAGGCCAGGACCTTGAGCTCATGGTTCAGGACACCCAGTCTTCCGGAGAAGGCTGGAGATGGAGAGCCCACCTTCGTCCCCTTTGACTGGCCCTATTATTGACCAATCAGCTTTCAGATTAAGACATTTTTTCCCTTTGCCACATGAATACTTTCCCTTCAATTTTAGCCTGGGAGGCGTTCTGCCTCTGTAAGGTAATCATATATCTTTGCTCTGATATATTAAGTGTTTGTTTCATAGAAACACTTGGAGGGTAATCTTTCCAGGTTCCTGGGCTGCACCTCACTGTGGCCCCAGGTCACGCATCACCAACCATTCTTCCTCACATTTCCCCAGCCTGCTCTGGGCCTTTGAGCGCGATTCGGTCTGGAACGTTCACCATATCCTGTGAAACTTCAGTACCATTTTAAAAGTCCATTCCTCTGTGTGCACTGGGTAGGCTAGTGTTCACTAAGAGAGCTACATCACCAAACTCAGACTGTGGGGCATAAGTCATTTTGCTGGCATAGCCCTTCCCTCCAATGGAGAAAAATAGAGAATGAACATCCTCTGCATTTTGCAAGAATGACAATGTTGAAATCAGTCTTCAAAGAATCATTCTAGTTCCATGGGCCCATAGTAGCTATGGGATCTCCTCTTGACTAGGAAGATTTCACTTCATCAAATAAAAAAGCTGTATTTTGTCAAATAAAAAAAAAGTTGTCACTAATCACCGTAATACTCCCAGATTCAAGCAATTACTCCATAACTGAATCACTTTACTGTACACTTGAAACTAACACAACATTGTAAATCAACTATACTGCAATTAAAAAAAAAGATTCAAGCAACTACGCCAGCCCTAGCTCCAACGGGCTACATGTGTAATCACAACTAACATTTATTGAATGCTTTCTCTGTGCTAGGCAGTTTTAGCATTTTGCATGGATTACTTCATTTAATCCTCACAATGACCTTATGATGTAGGTAGTTTCATTATCCCCATTTTACGGATGGGGAGACTGACAGTAAGAACAGACAGATGGTAGAATGTGGAGCCAGGACATAAACTTCCCGGTGAAATCTGAAACAGTATGGTGACGAGAGTGTTCCATTACTGAAAGCCTTTGTTTTTCCCATGGTACTTGTCCCTATGGTATGCCTGATCCCTACAGCAAAGATGGATCTAGATATTTTTGCAGTTGCTAACCATCTTGGCAAGAGCTGGGCAAATAAAAAGTCAAAAAGTGTAGAAACTTGTATTTTGTTGCTACAGAAATTGTGCCAGGCACTCCTCGGATCAGTTATGATTCCCAGCAGACAATTTTCTCAGCTGCCACAGAGCCATAAACACAGCTCTGGGATCTACTGATCAATGTTCTGAGCTGTCCAGGAGAATGTCACACACTGAGAAGTATTCAGATTTGAACTGAAAAAAGGGTTTTGTGCCCTACAAACCATAACTGAAAAAAAAATTGTCAAACATTTTTGAAGGACTCACAGTTTTCACGTAATTTCCAGAACATTAGACATTTGCTGGTTGTGTATATGCATCTTTTTTTTACTTTCAGGCCTACGTGGTGATACAGTTTTCACCTGAGAGCCCCAAGGAGAGAAACTTCTGCCTCACCCAATACTCATAGGGTTAGAGACAGCAATTTTTTTTCCTTCTAGAAAACCAATAAGGACTTCCCTCATAAATGGACCACAATCCCTGTATGTATTGCTATCTCTTCAACCACACTATTTGCTCCTCCATAGGAAGCTATTGTATAGGCCACTGCAGGCCCAGGCCCCAGTGGGACTCCGCCAGAGGTGATATCTAAACACAACTGTGGCTCACAGTGGCCTTCCGACCACTCAGATCCATGAATTTGGCACCTACCATGTGCAGGCCACTTTGCTATCAACCTTCAGTGTTTTAAGTTTTATAAATGTACCCAAACGCTGAAAATTATTTGGCCAGTGTGAAAATTTTAGATCCATGCTTAATATGTATATGAAATGTCACTTAGCCCAGGGGTCCACAACCCCCAGGAACCGACCACACAGCAGAAGGTGAGCTGCGGGCAAGTGAGTGAAGCTTCATCTGCTGTTCCCCGCGGCTCCCATTACTGACTGAACCATCCCCCCCCATCCCCCACCCCCGTTCTTGGAAAAATTGTCTTCCACAAAACTGGTCCCTGGTGCCAAAAAGGTCGGGGACCGCTGACTTAGTCAAATAAATTGTCCTGTTGTGTCATCTGGACTGGGACGCACGCCTTTTAGAATCAGAGGACACTCAACCTTCAAAGCTGGTCGACCCCACTTCCCTCCCCCACACCCATCTCCAAGTCACCTCTCATCCCCTACATACAAACACACACTTTTTCAAAACAAACCCATGGAGCAGCTATTCGCATGGCTACTCCATCATTAAGATCTATCACTTCCCAGCACCTTATGGCTGTAATAGAATTTCCCCCCTTTGATGAATGCTTGTTCAACAACTCTCACATTTGCCTACCCAAGAAACTCTTTCCTGCGGGAGGAAACAAAATTACACCCTCCTTTACAATGATCCAGCAGAGAACATGAGATCACCCAACACATTACAGCTTCTATGAGCGGAGCCACATGCTCCCTCTTGAGAAAGGAAGGAAAATGAGCTGCCAGCTAAAAACTCCTAAAGAGCGTCACAATTACAACTTTTCATTGGTGCTCCCAGTGACGGTACCTCTGACCTAGAACAACTTAGACACGCAGATGTACTCCTGAGTCTGCTCATTAGCCTAATGAGGATCGAGTCAGGCAAAGAGTTAATTTGACTAATTTAATCAACAGGCCCTTCGACGTGTCTACTGGGAGAAAGCCAAAGTGACAGAGACAAACAGAAACACACAGAGGAGAGGAATTTACTGAGCTGTGCTTGTGATTAGGCAGAGCCATAGCCTGAAAACATAATAGGATAAAAGCTGGAAAAAGCCTTAATGATTGCTTACCCCGGCCACTTCATTTGTTAAGACCTAATGAGGTTAAGAAATCATTATAAAAATAAAACTTATTATAAAATGAGTAATACATGGGAAAGCGTTTTCAAAACTGTAAACTGCTGTGTGTGTGCATATACAAAATATTATTAAATTGTTTTCCCAAACAACATAGAAGAAAACTAAAGCAATGTATTCATTGTTACATATTTTCATAAAACAAATACTATAAATAAGTGTCTTCCCCTTCCCAACCCCCACCCCCAAAACCCTGATTCTTTAGCTGTGTGGACACACTTCACACTCAGTCATCTGATAAGGACATAGTTTGAATTTATTATAAAAAATTTCCTCTAAACTTTTCTTACTCTTGAAGACTCTAGAAAAATAAAGCATTGATGAGTGTTATTTGATGACAAATGTAAATTTTAGTTTTACCAGACTTAGAGATTTTCAGTTAATACTTGGTGTAGGTGATTTATGTTTTTGATTAATGGTTTTCAATTTCTTTAAAGTTCTACCTTAAAATGAGCACTATAAAATATCTATTTAATGTTGGCAGTACTCCTGACAATGTGCCTTGATCTTACAATTAGAGATTAAGCCACAATTGCTCATCAGATTCTGTAATTCTAAGAGACTTGATTGAGGGTTTCTTTCTGGACAACGGAATGTCATTTGCATTGATTATTTCATTATATTAATTTTCTCATCACTTTTTCTTTTCTTTTTTCTTTTTTTTTGTTTTCATTTGAACACTATTAAGGAAGTTTTTTCCCAACAGGCTCAAGCCTAAGTGGATGAAAAAAAGGAAATGAATGAGTTTCTTCAGTTAAAAAACAAAGGAAAGGAAGAAAGAAAGGGTTTATGGAGATACTAAGCCATATAGCCTATAAATTGTTCCTTTTTCCTTTTATCCTTGATGATAGTTTGTAGAATTAAAAGAGGATGGAGAAATTTATATTTTGAGGGTGAGTCTTTTAAGAAATTAATCTTTTGTAATGTCCTTTCTATTTAATGATACTGCAACAGACAGGCCAGGCAATACATAATGTTCCTTTTCTGTAATTTTTCTTAAAAATAATTTTTCCCTATTCAATTATTGATGGAGATTCTATTATGTATACTAGGTATAAAGTTTATATTCTTGTAAAAGAGATAGACATTAAATAAATAAACAAATAAATATGACCATAAAACATAAGTGCAATAAAGGAAAAGAATTGTGTTCCATGAAAGAAAAACGGGGATAACAGTATTTATATGTGAGTGTGTCAGGGGTGGACTCTCTGAGAGATGTAAAGAACAGGTGCAAGTTTAGACTCATCAAGTAGAGGGAAGAGGGACCAGGCAAAGTAACAGAAAATGCAAAAGATCTGAAAACAGGAAAGACCTTGGTGGGTTCAAGGAATATCATCAAGGTCAGTGTAAATGGAGTAAAGGAGAAAGTGGTACAAGATGAGGCTGGAGATGAGGCCACTGTCCAGACTGGAGTGATTGAAGAGTGAATAGGGGAGTTGATATAGACCAGTAGTGAATTGAATGCAGGATTAAGTTTCTTTGCTTCCTCCCCAAATTCATTATAAAATGACAAACAGAAAATAAATCTTTTATAAAAGGCATAAACCCCCAAGAACAAAGAAAGATGCAGAAGAGACAAACGGCATCAAAATTTTATAGAGTCTGAAAAGCATGTGAGCAAGTGGTAATTGATTTATCAACTCTGAGAAAGTCAGCAGTGGGGAAAGTGAAGAAGTTGCCCAGTTTACCAAGTTACCTCTAGACATGGGGTAAAGGTGAATCTAAAAACAGAAGGATTGGTCGAAAGTCCATTCAAGAATCAGAGAAGGGCTTCCCTGGTGGTGCAGTGGTTGAGAGTCCGCCTGCCGATGCAGGGGACACGGGTTCGTGCCCCGGTCCGGGAAGATCCCACATGCCCCAGAGCGGCTGGACCCGTGAGCCACAGCTGCTGAGCCTGCGCGTCCGGAGCCTGTGCTCCGCAACGGGAGAGGCCACGGCGGTGAGAGGCCTGCGTACCGCAAAAAAAAAAAAAAAGAATCAGAGAAACTCTGTACCAGTCAAGAAATGATTCAATACAGAGAATTAGCCACTTACAAAACTGTTGGGAAAACTAGAGAAGTGCAGGTCAGAGAAAGCCATGGTTACTTCTCAGTTTCGCTGTCAGTTTTCAGAAAATCAAGAAGTTGCAAAACTTCAGAAAACTGCCAAAGATGATCACAGCTGTCTGAAGCATCATAGCAGGTGATTTGCAAGAAAATACTCTGAGGCTGCTGTAAAATCTCATATATGCTGAAGTCCACAAAATTCCCTACAACTGCCAGGGGGCAATAAATAACATGGTTTCCACGTTTTTGATGCCTTCCATTCTTGTAGGTGTGTCTCTTATTGGCAGACTTGAATCCAGAACTTGGCCAGCAAATAATTCTGGGAATGTAGTTCCTGGGCTTCTAGCTCCTCCAATACAAGCAAGAGCTCAAAAGAGTCATGATAGCAGGGGGAACAGAAAGAGTACTGAAGCTGAGTTCCTACATCTGTTCAACACGGAGTCCCTCCCAGACCCCACTGCCCATTTGTGCAACTGAGCAATAACCCTTTCCTCTTGTGGGTAGAAGATGAGGGGTAGGACAGATCGTCTCTTGACTGGAGCACTAGAGTCAGCTGATGGCTGGGAGACCATTCTTAAAACTGGGGTGTTAGAGAAACTGAACATATTAAATGTTGAGATCACCCCCAGACCTCTTCTCCCATTTAACTCTAGGTTTAAGCCCCCAGGCCAGATATTGTAAGAGCCTTCCCTAGAAAACCTGACAAGCCCCATAGAAAAGGCTGCAGAGATACTTCTATCAAGGATTTCTCCCAGAAAAAGTCCTTGTCAGATCACTTTATAGAGAAGCCCACAGTGGCAAAAGCCAAGGATCACCAGCATTTGAGGAAGATAACAAATATGAAGATCAGAGCCCAAAATAAACAAATAAACAAAAAACAAAACAAACAAAAAACATGGAAGACAGAAGCTATAAAGCAAAGAGAAAAATGTCAGAAACAAAAGCTATCATCAACTATCCTCAGAGACTAAGGAGGGAATATTGAAATGAGAACCGAAAACTATTTTTTAATTGAAGTATGATAGCAGAACCAAAAAAGTTCTGCTTTTTAAAGTTTCTTAGTAGAAACTTTAGCAAATAGTTACAAAAATATCCCAGAAATTAGAGTAAAAAGACAAAGAGGTTTAAAAAAGATAAAAGGAGAGAAAATATAAAGGATGATCCACATAATAGAAGCTCCAAAAATAGAGAAATGAGGAAATTATAAAAGGAGAAGAAATTATAGTAGGGAAAATTCAAGTTAATATACCAGAAATGAAGGACACTGTACTTAACACAATGAATGAACATGGACCAAGAAACATTAGAACACTAGGAACAAAATCTTACAAGCCTTTAAAGAGGAAACCAACATAGGACTTATATCAGGGATTGGCAAGCTTTTTCTGTAAAGAGCGAGATCATAAATGTTTTAGACTTTGCAGGCCATAATATCTCTGTCAAAACTATGCAGCTCTGCAGTTATAGTGTGAAAGCAGATATAGACAGTATGCAAATGAATGTGCATGGCTGTGCTCCAATAAAACTTTATTAAAAACAGGCAGTGTGTCATACTTTGCTAACCCCTAACTTACATAAAGAATCAAGAATCAAAATGGCATCAGACTTTGCAATCAACAGACTGAAGACTGCATGACAATTTTTCAATGTTGGTAAAATTCTGAAGGAAAAGTATTTGTCATGTAGAATTCTATCCCCAGCCAAATTATGAAATAAAAGTGAAGAGTGAATAATGTCTCAAAAATGTTATTTCCCACTGACCTCTTCTCAGGAAGCTAACCAACAGTGAGCTTCATCAAAATGAGAAAGAAAGTCAAGAAAGAAAAAGACATAGGATCCTGAAACCAGGAATTAGTCTCCATTTCTTAGAACTCAGATTATGGTAAAGCAAAATACCAAGCCTGCAAGTCATACAGCACACAAGGGCACCCACTCCAGACTGGAGCAGAGCACAAGGTTTTGGTAGAAACGGCTTCAGGAGGATGAGATTGAGAGAATATCAACTATGTTTATATGGATTCAGAAAACACACAACTACACAGAAAATATCCAAATAAACAAAATGACTGTTATTAACTCCAAAAGAACAAAAAGTTGTGCAGGAAAAAGAAAATAGTAATCATTGATCACTGTATGACTCAACTCTGATAATGGTCTCAAAGTCATAATAAACATTATACATTGATCTAATCAAATTATGATAGAGTAACTAAAAGCAAAAATAAAAATGGGACCTAATTAAAAGCTTTTCACAGCAAAGGAAACCATCGACAATATGAAAAGACAACATACTGAATGGGAGAAAATATTTCAAATGATATGACTGATAAGGGATTAATATCAACGTATATAAACAGTTCATGCAACTCAACATCAAAAAATCAAACAACCCAATTAAAAAATGTGCAGAAGAACTGAATAGACATTTTTCCAAAGAGGAAATGCAGATCCCAGCAGGCACATGAAAAGATGCTCAATATCACTAATCCTCAGGGAAATGTAAATCAAAAACACAATGAGATATCACCTCACACCTGTGAGAATGGCCACCATCCAAGAACACAAATAACAAATGTTGGCGAGGATCTGGAGAAAAAGGAGCACTTGTACACTGTTGATGGGAAGGTAAATTGGTGTAGCCACTATGGAAAATGGCATGGAGGTTTCTCAAGAAACTAAAAATAGAACTACCATATGATCCAGCAATTCCACTCCTGTATATATATATATATATGAAAAAAAAAAAAAAGACACTAATTCAGAAAGATACATGCACCCCAATGTTCATAGCAGCATTATTCACAAATGTCAAGATGTGGAAGCAACCTAAGTGTCCATCAACAGATGAATGGATAAAGAAGATGTGGTATATATGTACAATGGAATACTACTCAGCCATAAAAAAGGATGAAATTTTGCCATTTGCAGCAACATGGATGACCTTGGAGTGCATTAGGCTAAATGAAATAAGTCAGACAGAGAAAGACAAATATTGTATGATATCACTTATATGGGGAATCTAAAAAATACAACATAGCAGTGTACATATGTCAATCCCAATTTCCCAATTCATCCCACCCTCCCTTTCCCCTCTTCATATCCATATGTTTGTTCTCTATGTCTGATGTCTCTATTTCTGCTTTGCAAATAAGTTCATCTACAGTACTATGTATAAAATAGATAACTAATGAAAACCTACTGTATAGTCCAGGGAACTCTACTCAGTGCTCTGTGGTGACCTAAATGGGAAGGAAATCCAAAAAAGAGGGGATATACATATATGTATGGCTGATTCCCTTTGCTGTAAAGCAGAAAGTAACAACATTGTAAAGCAACTATACTCCAATAAAAATTAATTTAAAAAAATAAAATAAACATTAGAGGATTTAGAAGCTAAAAAAAATACAATAAACTAGTGAATACAACAAAAAAGAACCAGACTCACAGATACAGGAATCAAACTAGTGGTGGGGGGAGAGGCAATAGAGGAGTGGGGGGAGTGAGAGGTACAAGTATTGGGTGTAAGACAGGCTCAAGGATGTATTGTACAACACAGGGAATATAGCCAATATTTTGTAATTACTATAAATGGAAAGTAACCTTTAAATATTCCATAATTTTTTTCAATTTTAATAAAAATTTAAAATATTATGATAGAACTACATATACTGAAAAGATGGAGGGTAAGAACCGCAGTGTGTGGGAGAGGTGGGTATTTGTGGAAAAGAGAGCTAAAACTGTCTCCGATAGCGGAAAATCAAATAATATGTAAAGCTTAAAGTCTAAAAATAAGTAGTGCTATAAACATTTAGAGTTTTAGAGGCAAATACCAAATGAATCAGCTGCAAAAGTTGAACATGGTTGTGTCAGGGTGTTCTGCATTAAGGGTGGCAAGAGTCATTTAAGAAGGCTTATGGAACAATGCGACCCTTTTAAACTCCAAGTGTATATAAAACTTAGATTTTTTTAAGTTAAATTTTAAGAATAATGAATATTTTTCCATCAGTAAGAAAATAACCAAATGGTAAATTTAATCGGTAGATTTTGTATAGCTCTTAAAGTAATCAGATGGGACTCACGTTTTAAGGTGGATAAAGCTCAATAATAATGTGGAACAGAAAACAAAACAAAGCAAACTTCAGAAAGAGATGTGGAGTGTGGTAGACATAAAAAGTTTAAAAGCATGGAAGACAGTACTGTGTTTTATTTATACATACATACATATGTACTAAAGAATGAAGACTTGTGTGGCAAAAATAAACAACAAATTCAGAATGTAGTGGTCTCTTGGAGGGAGGACAATGAGGTCAGAGAGCAGTGCCAGGAATGCCTTCACTCTAGAATGTTTTATTTCTCTAAAAATGTCTCTTAAGCAAACGAGGTGAAGTAATCCAGTTAGACAAATCAGGAAGACGTTAGAGATGCAAGAAAGAGAAGGATAAACATGAAGAGCAATCATAACTTTAAAATCAGAGCTGTGTTCCTTTTTCTGACAACACTTCACCCCTCCATGTAGAGTCTTCTTTCACTTCTCTTTTTTCCGTTTTGTTTTGTTGTTGTTGTTTTGAGTGTTGTCTGTGTGGTCTTTCCATCAGCATTCCAATGTGCCCTCGCAATGACTACACCTCCCTCCACTTAGAGTCCTGCTCCGTCAAGCTTCCTGAGAGGGTTTGTTACACACTGAGTCTCCATTTCCTTACCTCCCATCCACTCTTAAGGGTTTTCTTGTTTTTGAAGTAACTATGCCTCAGTAGGATTATATTCTGACTAAAATATAGTGTTATCAATTAAAATTGTTTTTTACCTCCGCCCATCCTGCCATCATATCTTTGGAAAGGGGAAGCTATAACTTAAAGCACTGTGAGATTTACAGCACAATTTCATCATTAAACATAATGCGAAATCAGGAAGTAGCAATTTCCAGGATTGGTTCAGTCTTGCAACACTGTCACCAGGAGCCAGGCTCCTTCTACACGGGCATCCTCAGAGCATTGGCTGGGTCAATCTGAGGAGATTTGCCCCTTGAAAATGTGGCCGTGCGGATGCCACAGTCCCAGTATCAGCTTGAAGAAAAGAGTTGTTTCCTCGAATCCACCTCTTTTATTACAGAGGAAGCCTATCTTAACAACTAAAGCAGACGTTCCTTTGGGTTGCATTCACCAGGGTGGGGGTATGTGCTCATGCCATAAGTACAAAGTGGGATGGAAATGAGAATCTAGAATTTTCAGTCTCTAGAGTGGGAGGCAGGTTCTGCCAGCAAGCAAGTGGGGGGTTCGATAGGCAATCAACAGTGCCTACCACTTACCTTGGGTGGCTCAGAATATCCACCACCATACCCCGCAGAGGGCACAGCAGTGCCAGTGGACAGAGCCATACTAGCAGAAGTAGCAACAATGCCTACCAAAGCAGTACCCAGATAGAAAGGCGGTACCAAATGGAAGCCACAGTGGTGCCAGCAGACACAATGGTGTCCGGCAGAGAGAGCTGAGTCCAGCACAGGGACAGACTACAGTTGCATTGTTTGATATGGTCACCAATATCCACAGGTGGCTCTTAAACAAAAATTAAATCTAAAATTCGGTTCCTCGGTCACACTAGTCACATTTTAAGAGTGCAATAGCCACGAGTTGCTACAGCTATTGCTACTGTATTGGACATCCCAGATCAAGAACATTTTCATCTTCACAGAAAGTTTATTGTTTTAGCACTGGACTAGAGCAAAGGAAGAACTTCTGAAGCAACAAATCCACATTACATAGGAATAAGATTAAATTACAGCTCATCTGCAGGCATCTCCAGGGATGCCTGGAGTTATGGTACAGACCCTTGGCCAAGATAGCAATGAAATGTTCTAGTTAATGATTTATGATGTGCTGTTTAAAGCCCCAAATTCCCCTGGAGATGCCCAGTGCCAGCTTGTCTGCATTGTTTAGTGACAATGTATAGATTGATGTTCCCCACCTGGTTTACCTGCTCACTCAGCCTGATTTTGGCTGTGTGATCAGTGAGGTATGAAAGATCTCCAAGCAAACTGGTGCCTTGTCTTCCCTGAAACAGATATCTCGTGCTCATATTGGTAGACCATGATCCTGAGACGGAGCATATTCTGTACAACAGAGAAAGGACCCTGGAAGCTGTGCCCAGGTGTTCCAGCCTCTGTAATGTTGCTTTGTGCTTTCTGGCTCCTGGTGCCTGTATCCTTTGCTTGTAATCAATCTTTCATGAGCATATACCTTGTTAGAGTCCTTCGAGTGCTTTCAATTATCTGACCCCAAGTAATTGGTGCGTCCCATGGTGGCCCATCAGATTTGGTCATTAACACATACAAAACACCCTCTGGACACTGCCAGAAGTAACTAGGCTGAACTTTACAAGGCTCTGGAGGTCGCACTCTAGCAAGTGTAAGCAAGAAACACCATGATATATACAAGGTTTTGTTGTTTTCTTCACTCTTACATGTCAAAAGGGAGTCATCAATGAAGTGATATAGTTTGACGTGAATAATGAAAGAGATTATTTATGTTCAAATCCTTGGAAAGATCATTTTATTCCATAAACCTCAATTTTCTCTTCTGTAAAATGGAAACTATTACAGAATTCACATCATAAGACTGCTTGAGGTTGATTTGTATACCACATATAGTGAGTAAAATGCTGATCATAAAGTAAGAACCCCAGAAATGTGAGCTCTTGCTATAACTCTCCCCAAATAAAGATATCTGTTAATAATGAACATTCATAACAAACTGAGTAATGCATTACCTTAAAGATCTCATTGTCTGTCTTGGGTTTCTTTTTTTGATTTTATCCAGTAGCATTGTCTCAATTATCTTCCAATTTTATATATGTTTTGTTTTCCTTTAAATATTTTACACAAACACACACTGTATCTGAATACAGTGTTACATCTGTAACACTGAGTGCTACATCTTCCAACCCCAAATAGCATAATATTTTCATATGCTCTGCTGATGAGCTTAGTTGTTATTAAAAATGCTATATTTTTATCCCATGCATGACACTTGCTCAGTGGGAAAATTATGAATGTAATTGTTAGACCACTAACTCAGATTTCTTTCCCTGGTGGTTAATGATGGCTTCTAATCCCAGTGGTACAACTGTTTTCTAGCCGTCTGCTGGTATAATCTTTTCACTTCATAGTGAGATCTCACAGCTAGTAAATGGTAGAATTGGGACTCAAATCCAATCAGACCCATATAAATGTTGAAGTTGTAAGAATATTTGGATGATATGATACATTGGAGAGGATATCATTTATGATAGAAATAAGAGATTGTGAAGAGACAAAATTTTTTTTAAAGAAATTGCTTGAACCAATTTATAGGACAAAGCTGCAGGAGAGATAACAAAGTATAGGATATTGGTCTTACTGTTAAAGAACCTAGACCCCTGATTGGACCTGTCCTACTCAAGTTTCTTTAAATCATATGAAACAGAAACCCATTCAAGATAACTCAAATAAAATTGTGATTTATTGTAAGGCTATCTTAAACAAGAAAAGGAAATATGGCTGAGCCTCATGTAAACTAGATTGGAAATCAGAACGGTTCTAGGAATTGAGGCAGGGACTTACTCTCCCTCTTTTGATGATAAGATCTCTAAACTCTACCTTTCATGAATCCTTTAATCTGAATTACTTTGCCTGGTTTCTTCTGCTCACATATCTGAACATGGCCTAACACACCCTGACTCTGAACTCTAGGGCCCATTGCCTCATATGACCAGCATTGTGTCTGTCATTTCTGTCGAGTAGGATCCTCCTTACCATTATAGTCATTCTGCATTGCTTGCCCTTGACTTAGAAGCTCATCTGTTTATCAGTTTGGCTGGAGGTTTGTGAGCACCTAGAGCTTTATAGGACTGTGGAAAGTAAGCACCTCCAAATATATCCTTTTTACATATATATACATGCCATTCAAAGGCATTTAGGGCTACCCCAGTGGTGCCATGTAAGGTATACGCCAAATATATAGTAAAAAGGGAAGTACTCCAACGTTTCCATGGTAGTAGATATCCATGTGGGTGGAAGCTCTAAGAAGCCTCAATAGGGGAGGTGAATAGTAAATGGTATCTTGAAGAATGGGTATACAATGACATGGAAAGAAGATTAAAGGGTGCTCCATTCAAGTAAAAGGGCATGAAGGTAGGAAATATTAAGGTGCATTCAAGGAGTGGAGTTTTTGAACTGAAGCAGAGTATTCATATACAAATGTAATTTAAAAATAAGTTTGTAAAATGTAAATTGGTAATCAAGGAAGGCCCTGAAGTCTGTATTACAGAGAACAGATTTCATTCTAGAGGAAAATTTGGACAAGACATTATTTAAAATATTTTCTTTGGGGGGTACATAAGGAGAAGTTTTGGTATTGGGGCTATTTGAAGATGGGTCTTGGGTGGTCCAGGACTGGAAAAAAGAGGAAATGTGATATAGCATACTCTACTTCTAAGACTCCATCCTTAGGAAATTATGAAAGATAAAGACCAAGATTTTTGTACCAAAATACTCATGGCAGCACTACAAATAACAGAAAAACCTGGAAATGATTTAAATACCTAACAACATGAGGTTCATTCATAAATTATGTATATCCAGATGCTATGTCATTAAAAAGAAAGTTTCTGGAGAATATTTGGTGATGTGGGGGGAGGTGAGGTGGAGCTGCTCATTATATATTAAACATAAAATTCAAGGACAAAGCTAGTGTTTATGCATATGGTACTGCCTAAAGCTTAAACATCAAATCTTCAGAATTGTTATAATTCACTCTCTACTTCTTAGACTAACATTACAAATGACAGAAAAGGCTCCAGCCTTCAACAGACTTTGCTTTCCATCCTGCAAAATTTCTACCTGCTTAGAATGGAAGAGGAGGGGAAAACACAGCAAATACACACACACAAAGAATCACTTATTTTGCCACCAACTTATTGGAATTGTGGGTAAAATCAGAATGAATGTACTTCAGTACATGGACTATCTGTTTTAAATTGGCAGGTTCTTTTCTGCTTGGTTCCTAGTTACTGGTCAGATTTTGGAGAGTTGGAAAGGTCAGCTAACCTGCACCTAAGTGATGTGTCCATGTCTGAGTTTTCTTTCATGTCTGAAAAGAAAAGGAGAGTGGCAAGAGGACACAGTGAAAAAAGGAGAGGTTCCTCATTTAACTGTCGAGCCCACAGAGTTTGCCCTGGTTTAAGATAAAGAACCTGGAGGCTGTCGTAAAGCTTGAAGGGTTTATATTTATTACACAAACCCAGGCCAGCAGATGGACGTGGAATAGTGTTGGGAGCCCCGAGCAGAACAGAGAAGAGGCAAAGAGGGAAAAATATAAATTTCACTCAAATCACACCCAGGGCAGGTAAATGGGTCCTTTTCTTTCTTTAGGCTGCTTTCTATCCACATTCACCTCCTGAGAGAATAGAACTCTCTGGCTCAAAATCAGGTTTTTGAGGATCAAATCTCCTATTTCTCAGTTCTTGGCCTATCTGACTTCCCAAACATCAACATTTCAAATTTTTAGAAATATTTGACATGTTTCCTGTTGATTTAATACAAACCAGTGATTTTTTTTTTTTTTAAGAAAACTCATTTTAACACAATGAAAACATGACAAGAAGCAGCATGCAGCCAGTTCCCTGCTGATGGTGTGGCCGCCTCTCAGCAGACACTTGGGAGGGCCTCAGAAGTCAAACAAGGAGAGGAGCTCAATATTTTATGTCAGGGAAAATTCCTCTACATCTTCCCTTTTTCCTAAAGATGAAGAAGTGTTGTAGCGACTTTCTAAGGTGCTATGGTTGACATCTTTATTAATGATCTTGCAGAGACAGCAAATGATACTTAAATGAAATTTGCAGGTGACTCTAAATTAAGAGCTGTTGCTAATACCAGTGAAGACAACACAGTAATAAATAAACCTGCGATGGTTAAAAATACAGGGAAGCAAAAAGAAGGAAGAGATACAGAATATGCAATACAAATATGATAGCAATACAGAATACGTGTGTCTTGTAATGTTATGTGAGAGCTATCATGCCCCTGAAAAGGAGACCTATATTAGGGTAAATATGAAGGCACTGGCTCATGGAGAGAGGAAATTCCATGTCCCTTCCTCACAACTCTAATGGACCTGAACTTGGAACAGCATGTCTAATTTGGAGCCCTGTATTCAATCTGAAAAAGCCTGAGAATAGAGAACAAAGCCGAATGGAGAATCACCAAGTGTGATGCAAACAAAAGAGTTAATGGGGATAAATATTTATAATTTCAAGACTAAAGAAAAGTCTGCAATTATTTGGAAGGTGCAAACACCACGAATAACAATTATTTCGCCTGGGGAAAGACTTATAACTAGAAATAATGAAGTTAACTATGGCATTATTTCAGAAATATCAGGAAACTTTTTTCCCATCCACAAAAGCTATTAGATCTAAGCGATAGGTGCAAAGAACATTCTTCCAGAACTTCCCATTCTGTGGGGAAGAGGAGAAGTAGTGGGAAGGATTGTAAGGTAGTTTAAGAGAAAACATTAGCCCACCAGTGAGCAAAGAGCAGGGAAATCAGGACCCTAGGGCTCAGTAGCACCAACACAGGCCTCTGAGGGCCTTGAGATAGGGAGCTGTGGGCCAGGGTTATCCAGCTAAGAGAATGCATTACAAACAAATAAGGAAGACTTGTGATTTCCAGAACTCCTTCCAGTCCTGGAAAGGATGAGCAGAAAAGATTCCATTCAGATATCAAAGGAAATGCTTAGAAGAGATCTCTGTCCCATATTCCTGGGGTCCTCTAAGAATTAACTCTCCTGTAGTGGCAGGTAGGTTATTCATCCCAGCAGCAAGTGTACTAAGAATAGACAAAACTTTCAAGTGAATATTGATACATTCTGACAACAGTGAACTCACAGTTCAGTTATGACAAACTCTCAGGTCTGACAATTTCTCCTCTCATCTCTTCCGGTTAGTTGTTGTTAAAAGAATTACAGGATAGAGCAACACATCATTGGCAGGCCTCAGCTCTGCCACATAGTAGTATGATATCTTGATTAAGTTACTTGATTCTTATAAGCCTCAGTTTTCCCATCTATAAAAAATGGATATCATAATAATGTCTAGAAACTGTCATTTGCCTACAATTTCCAAGATCCAAGAATCTTCCTAGTCACTTAAATGAATGTTTCATAAATTATTAGTTTTGTAAATACTAGTTTTGTAAGGTAGGAAGTGGGCAATGGATGGTATCAGGCAGAGCTCTTGATTACATACAACAAAGCCAGCTCTGGTGATGAAATAAGAAGTTTTTAAAAGGGATATTTAACAGGGACAAAGATGTTGTGGAAAAATTGGCTATTCACATGCAAAAGAATAAGACTAGACCCTTCTATTACATCACTCACAAAAATTCACTCAAAATGATTACAGACTTAAATGTAAGGCCTGACACCATAAAACTCTTAGAAGAAACCACAGGGAAAAGCTTTTTAACATGGGTCTTGGCAATGATTTTTCGAATAAATTTAATCAGAGAAATGAAAAAATGAAGAAGCAAAGAAAAGCAGTCAAACAGGACAAAATAATAATAGTTTAGTTATTAAACAAAGTCAAGGACCTTTAGTTCCTCCTCAAGGGTTACAGATAATATTCTGAGCTGTATCCTTTGAGCTGTTTTGCAGATACTGAAACCCCCACCAGGTGGAAGAAGTTAACTGCATGATGAACAGAGTGCAGCCATGACATAAGTTGCTCCATCTTACATAATTCTAAGAACTGGCCTCAAAGAAATGGGATCAAACTGATTCTGGATCTGAAGATTAATTGTACTAACAACAATCAAGATGGCACTGATCAGACCACACATGGCTAATTTCAAGATGATTGCCAGAGCTGACTGTGCTATTCTGCATGTAGCCCCCTCCCTCTGCTTATACACCCCTAAAATCCTCCTTTAAAAGGTCTTGTTCCCTGATTGGCAGCAGGGAGTTGGCTTTTGTACATTAGTCCACCTTCTCCCCTGGTTGCTGACCTCCTGAATAAAGCAACTTTTGTATTCCTACCAACACTTGTCTCTCAGGTATTGGCTTTTGAGCTGTGAGCAGCCAAAACTGAGTTCGGTAACCCAAGGAGAGGAAGTAAACACTGTTAGAGTTATTTGGTGATAATAGTGAAATATGCCACTATTACCCACTTCCTTGGTTTCAGGACCCCTGCGTTCTGGCTATGGAGGAAATGGTGCCACATATTGGTCACTGGCTCAGGTCAAAACCACATCTTGGAAAATAACACACAGCCTGCACACAGAGCTGTTATCCAACCAGAGTGGTAACTGAGTCTTCATGGGCCATCCCACTGAGCTACCAGGCCAGCTGTTTCTGAATGTCAGGGTACACAGTAGGGCCAGTGAATCCTATGGCATGGGCACATTGGCTCATGTCTTTTGCTCTGAAATAAATTCTCTGTTCTGTAAATTCTGGCCCCAGCTAAGACCTTGGGAAAAGGCAATCATCATACACTTCTCAAATGGGTAGCCAGTTGGATCTTGCCGCCACAAAGTTCTCCCCTGACCCTTTTCCAGGCAGTTTAGGGGGTGAGGGAACATGATTCTCAAGATTCCTCAGGATCACATAGCAATCACAAGGAAGGTATTCCAGCCCAGCAGGATTCTGAGAGGCCAAGTTTATAGCAGTCTTGTATCTCCAGTCTCTCTACCTTCCCCTCTTTCCTCCTCTCAATTATCCTTCTCCTCCTCCCCCCTCCCTTCACCTCCCCCTCCTTCCTTTCTTTTAGCCTTTTTGCTATATTTTTTTCACTCTCCCTCTCTCTTTTCTCCTTCCTCCCTTTTTTCGCTAATTCTTTCTTCTCCTCCTTCACCTTGGACATTTTTTATCATTTCTGTAGTTTCAGTCGCCTAGTTTCTTCTCCAAATGGGGAGAGGCCCAATTCCTACCTAAATTTCCCAGGGCAACCTTTATCCCACTTGACCCCCAGGCATACTGTAACTTAGAACATTCAGAAAAAACAAATAAACAAACTTTAAGACTACTACACTAAATTATTCTTCCTAGCATAGAAACATTTATCTTTATTTTATAAGTTCAAGCTTTGATTCTTTCACTTAAAAAAATTATTCATTTAGATATCAGAGGAAGTGTTTGCAAATTCCTTAATACATTCTTTACAAATTTTCTCAGTTTCAATTTTTATCTAAGATAATTTTTCTTTCAAAATAAAAACCCTCTTACACATCGATGGTCTCATTAGATAATTGTGTTTTAAACTGAGCATTTGATAGGCTTTTAATCTGTCTACATATTTCTATGTTTGTTTACTGTGTTAGATTTAAGTACATATTTCCAAGAACAGTACTTTTAACCCCTTTGGATATTTTCTTATTTGTGTTGCTATTGTTATTTTACCCTTTTCTAACTTGTTTTGACAAATTTTATTTTGTGACTTTGATCTTTAGTAATAGATCCATGATAAAAGTAATTATTATTTCTGTTACCTGACATCTTTCAAAAACTTTGAAGCCCAAGTTTAAACATTGTCTATTGACTGTCAGACATCTGTTTTAACTAATAATACAGTTTTATGGAAAAGATAAAGAATTGCCTAAAATTTCAGTAAGGATTTTTCAATTGAGGCATAAATGGGAATGTATAAAAGAAAAAGCAAGTTATTGCAAAAAGCATATGAGTAGAAATCGTCTAAAATAGAAGGAAATTTTCTAAGAATAAGAAAATGTAGTTGGAACATGCAGACACTCTTCTCTTAATCCTTTTGGGTCTTGGATTCCTTTGAGAATCTAAATAAAGCTTTGGATTTATCCCCAGACAGAAATACATTGACACACAAGGTCCATGGAGCCCAACTTAAGAACCCATCAACCTATCTCTAAGGAATAATATTAGATAATTAAGTCAAAATACCTTCTTGCTCCCCTTTTGCTCCAAAGCCCCATTGGTTGAAATTTAGTACAATTGTCCCTTGGTACCTATGGAGCTTGATTCCAAGACTCTCATGGATACCAAAATCTGTGGATGCTAAAATCCCTTGTATAAAATGCCATAGTATTTGTGTATAAACTGGGCATAGCCTCTCATATACTTTATTTATTTTATTTGTGTTTGGATTTTTTTTTTTTTTTTTTTTTTTTTTTTTGCAGTACGTGGACCTCTCACTGTTGTGGCCTCTCCCGTTCCGGAGCACAGGCTCCGGACGCGCAAGCTCAGTGGCCATGGCTCATGGGCCCAGCCATTCTGCGGCATGTTGGGATCTTCCCGGACCGGGGCACGAACCCGTGTCCCCTGCATCAGCAAGTGGACTCTCAACCACTGCGCCACCAGGGAAGCCTGTGTTTGGATTTTTTTCCTTCCAGTTTTATTAAGGTATAATTGACATATAGCACTGTATAAGTTTAAGGTATACACTATAATGATTTGAGTTACATACATCATGAAATGATTACCACAGTAAATTTAGTGACCATCCATCACCTCATATAGATACAAAATAAAAGAAATAGAAAAAAAATTTTCTTCCTTGTGATGAGAACTCCTAGGATTTACTCTCTTAATAATTTTCATATGTAACATACAGCAGCGTTAATTATATTTATCATGTTGTATTTTACATCTCTAATACTTATTTATCTTATAACTGGAAGTTTATACTTTTGACCACTTTCATCCAATCCCCCTTCCCCTAACCCCCACCTCCAGTAACCACAAATCTGATCGGTTTTTCTATGAGTTTGTTGATTTTGAAGTATAATTGACCTACAACACTATTTTAGTTCCTAGTGCACAATATAATGATTCAAAATTTCTATACATTTCAAAATGATCACCATGATAAGTCTAGTTACCATCTGTCACTATACAAAGATATGACATAATTATTGACTATATTCCCCACACTGTACATTTCATATCCATGACTCATTTATTCTGTAACTGGAAAATTGTACTTCTTAATCACCCTCACTTAATTTCTCTCATGCCCCACCTCCACCCCCGACAACCACCTGTTTGTTCTCTATATCTATAACTCTGTTTC
The DNA here is from genome assembly GCF_003031525.2 of Neophocaena asiaeorientalis asiaeorientalis. Taxonomy (NCBI): domain Eukaryota; kingdom Metazoa; phylum Chordata; class Mammalia; order Artiodactyla; family Phocoenidae; genus Neophocaena; species Neophocaena asiaeorientalis. The sequence goes on from NW_020175414.1 coordinate 5,261,223, forward strand.
TGTTTAGTTACATTTGCTTATTGTTTTGTTTTTTAGATTCCACATAGAAATGAAATCATACAGTATTTGTTTTCCTCTGACTTATTTCACTTAGTATAATACCCTCTAGGTCCATCTTGTTGCAAATGGCAAGATTTCATTCTTTTTTATGGATGAGTAATATTCCATTGTGTGTGTGTGTATATATACCATGTATTCTTTATCCATTCATCTATTGATACCTGGGTTGCTTCCACATCTCAGCTATTGTAAATAATGCTGCAATGAGCATAAGTGTGCATATATATTTCCTCTGTATACTTTAAGTCATTTCTAGATTACTTAGAATGCCTAATATAATGTAAAACATATATAAATAGTTGTTAATACAATGTAAATGCTACATAAATAGTTGCCGGTATGCAGAAAATTCAAGTTTTGCTTTTTAGAAAGTTCTGGAATTTTTTTCAAATATTTTCAATCCACTGTTGGTTGAATCTATGGATGCAGAACCTGTAGATACAGAGGGCCTACTGTATTCATCCTGACATAGAAGTAAGGTCAGTACTACCTGTGATTTAACCTTATGTCCATTACGACAGAGCAGAAAAAGAAAGAAAGAATGAGTGAATGAAGCAAGCACAACTAATTATGGGCGTGACTGTGAAAATACTGTGGGCCCAGGTTTGGAGAAAGTCATTCTAGGCAGAAGAGACTTTTTTGGGCAGAGCAAAGGGAGATGGTGTGAAGCACCATGCTTTGTGTGGCAAATCACCAGTGTGAAGGGGCAGTGTAAGAGATGGGATCACTCCATGGGGGTAGGGAGGGGGCTGGTGTATGTAATGACTGGCACCTAGACTTTACCCTGTGGAGAAAGAGTTTTGCACGGTAGATTAACTGGTCAGTTTTGAATGTCAGAGTGTTCACCCCAGCCAGAGTGTGGAGAGGACATTTGAGGAGGATGAGACCAGAGTGCTGGAGGTAGAACCCCCACTGGGAGGTGGTGGTAGAAGTCCAGGACAAAGAGGAAGAGAGACTGAACTAAGGCAGTGATGATAGATATAACAAGAAGAGAAAAAAAATTGAAAAACATGTAGGAAATAAAAAACACAGGACTTGGTAATGGAGTGGAGATTGGAAGTGATGGAAAAGTCAGTATGCTATCCTTCTTAGGGGTACTGGTGTTTTACGGAGGATTTAAATTGTAGGATAAACAGCTTTAGCATCCCAAAACCACTCCACTGAGGGCTTTGGGTGGTCTCATGCTGAGAACACAGCCTCATCACATGACATTTTCCTTCTACTAAATGACAGCCAAGACTGAAGTTAGGAAGCAGAAAAATTGAGGGGAATGAAGTAAAGAAAGGAGACTCACAAAGAAGTTTATACACCTATAAATGTCCTTGTAGTCTCCCACGTCTCACACACACACACACACACACACACACACACACACACTGAGCCCCCAAAACGGAGAGTGCTCCCCTATCAGTGCCACACACCTACAGTCTGTTTGACCAGGATTCTTGTGCTACATAGAATGCAGTGCCATTGAGTGCCTAAAGTATGTTTTCTTTGATTTTCAGAATACATTCTTTCATATTGAAAAATTGCTCCCATAAGTGCTTACCCTAGTAAAATCACGGCTTATGATTCATATGTCTGATTCTGCTTCACTGAATTTTGACTCTTTTTATAGCTGATATATTTGGGGGATATTTTCTAATTTCTGGAAAATTCCCTCTTTCTCTCTTCTTCCGGTCACTGACCAATTGAAAAATAGAAGAACCACAAAGACAAAGGAAAGGAAAAGAGTGTGTGTATGAGAGGAATATGAACTACTGTTAACTCTTGATGGTTATATCAGGGCCCTTCACCCAACTGCCTTTTCTCCATCAAGCCCAGCATAGCGAGTGTCTCCTGAGAGGGTTTTGGCCCCCTGACACCCACTGATAATCTCCATTGGTGCTTCCCTTAAGCAATCCATATAAAAATACAATAAAAACATATATATAAGTAAAACAACACGGTTTCATTTTTTCTTTAGCAAGCCCAATTATGAGCCTCCCAAGTTCCCATCTCCAACCCACTTGCTGTCCCTAAGCCGTTTCTAGTAGTTTGAACCATATTCAATAACCCTTTTTACATGTCAAGAATGGTTGCATGTCCACAGTTTCACATGGTTGAACTTAATATTGTAGAAATTCTAGAGCCACTGATATCTACAGTGTGCCCTTTCCTGAGATCATAGGGAAGAAAAACAATCTGATCCATTCTTTCTGTGAATGTACCTGTTGCAACACTTCTGTGAATCCCCCATTCCTCCTACCCCACTTGAGGATTCTCCCTTCCACAGAATTTGTGTTGGGTTGAAGGAGTAATGACAGGTAGTCTGAAAAACTTAGGGGTTTGCTTGGAAAAGACCAAAGGAAAGACATCTGTAGCCTAGCCTGTGTCAGAAACAGTGCAGTAGTGCAGAATTCTCCTCCAGCTTCCCAGGACCACCCCACCAAGGACCATGGTGGTCTTGTGCTGAGGACACAGTGCCAGCACATTGCAATATGAGAATCCATTTCCCTCCCACTAGACCCAAAGCACTGTCCTGGCCTCCTAAGAAAGATCCCTCCCTCCTGTATACAAAAGGAAAAAATATATAGATTTTATAAAATGTGGCCAACAAGAAAAAACGAAAGAGTCCAAATTCTGAAGACCCTGCTGGAAAAATTCATATCTGACTTTAATAATCAATAGCATATGCTGGCATGTGGCTATCATAACACACGCTTGCTATACGCCTGCAGACTGTGATACAATCAAGCTTTCATGTATATTTATGTGACCAGGAGGACTTTGTATTTGACAATTTTAAAAGATGCATGGACTCGGCTCTGTTTAATTCTGACATATTGTTCTATTAACCATAGGAGGCCATTGGCTAAATTGTACTAACATGGACATGAGGGTCCATGATGGAAATTTATCAGAATGATAGGAAAATATTCAGATTTCAGTTTTCTTTAACAGTGAAATTTGAGAATATAAGCATATTGCGCTTCCAAACGGCCATCAGAACTAGATTTAAGAGGACCTCATTGTACAACAAATGCATTATTAAAATAGGTTTTTATGCATGCATTAAAAGAGAAGCAGCTTGACAACTGATGGAGCAGGAAAGACCAGATCCACAAAATTGTAGCAAATGAAACTACAGACTCAGGGAGTCAAATTCAGCAAGCCTGGAGGAAGCCCCTAACGGTGAAGGAAACTGGTATTTCAAAAAATAAGCAGTTATTTAAGTATTTATTTTGCTTCAATAATGCAATATTTACTTAACGTCCTCAATGCTAATTCCATCTAGACAAGTCATTTCAGTTCTCTAGGCCCTTTCATTCATTCAGCATCTGCGGGTTGGATGTCTCAATGCGATAGTTATTGTAATAGACAGAAGTTTTCAAAGGGACTACTCATGGTCACTGCCCTTAGGAATCTGACAGTCTAGAGAGAAAATAGACAGAGATACTTGTTGACAGAACACTCTAGTTTGGTGTTCCTCTTGAAGGAGATAAGAAGTAGCAGGAAATTCCTGGTTGCCAATGGGAATTTCAAGAGCATCAAAGAAAGGTGTTATAGGGCCTGTGAGCCCCAGAGAGCATGTTCCCCTCTCAACATTATCCTTGTTTAATGGGGCCTTTTAAGGGGCAGGGTATGTGTCTGTCACTGTCTCAAGCGATGGTGATGGGTTTGCAGTAAATCATTCTCGTGTGTGATCAATGACATGCATATTCAGGATGCTAGTCTTGGTGAGCCAAGATAATCAACTTATTGCAAACAACATGTGGGATTAAAAATGTATTAGACTTGGGGTCAGAAGGCCTGGCACTGAGTCCCAGCTCTGCCACTACCGGCCTATGTGACCCTGAAAAAAATCACTCCAGTTGCAAGGAAATCTCAGCTGTGAAATGTTGTTGGAATATTGAAAGTCACTGGAGGCCTAAGTTTCTATGGCTTAGTGGAACTGAGCCTTTGCCCAGCAAGCCTAACTAGACATCTTTAAATGAAGGCCACAATGGAGCATTTTGACTTTGTCTCAGAGCCACAGGTAGAATCCTGCCTTCACAAGACCACATGATCATGCTGATGAAGTAGATTTTGTTGCCTTTAGACATTATCTATTAAGAACTAAAGACTAAAGATCGATGCAATCAGTGATTATATATTGAGCCTATACCACGGGCTCTGGGAAACAGTGGGGATAAAACAGAGTCCCTTCCTCTCCCTGCATCAATAAGCAAGAAAAGCATTCTGGAATTTATCAAGGAAGTCAAATATCTTCTAGTAGCATGCATAGCTACTATGAGAACCCTACGTCTGACATGATCTTAGAGACCATACAGGAAAACATCCTCATTTTTCATTAGGGGAAATTAAGACCTAGACAGATATCTTTCCCAAGTCACTCAGGGAGCTAATGACATTCTTCATTTATCAACAAATATTTGAGCTCTGGACGTTTTGCTGGATGCTGTGAAAACAACAGTAAACAAAGCACTCACAAATCTTTTTTTTTTTTTTAAAGGGGCAATCTTTCTTGAGTTTATTTAATTGAGGTTAAATAAACTCAAGAGTTAAGTACAATTGCTAACATATTCTCCTGTTTCTAATGACCGTGTGACATTCTCATACCTGCTAGCTGTGTTTGCTGATCAGATTAGCCTCACAAATCTTACAGTCTAATGGGAGAAAGATAAGTAAACATGATTTGATAAGCATTATGATCTGGAAACCCATTTTATAGGAGTGCCAGAGAGGGTTTTCTTGAGGGAATCAAGTCTAGGCAAAGCTCTAAAGGATGGGTAGGAGGCAAAGACCTAGGCCTGTGAACCCAAATTTAGAGTTCAACCCTCTTCTACCAGCCAGGACTACAGGAACCACCTGAGATTCACTGCTCAGTGGGGAGTGGGTAATGGTCCTGGAGGAGATTTACCTGCCTCCAGTCCTCTCTGACACACAATGTCCACTGGCTCCTGAGAACCTTAGTCTGGGTTCGCTCTGCCCCTGCTTCAGTGAATGGTGGATAGGATAAATGTAGTAGAAAATGTACGTCCAGCTGAGTTGAGCAGACCTAGGTCAATCCCAACTCTGACAGTGACAACAGCTGTGACCTGTGGGTCAACCCTCTCTGATTCCCACTTCCCAGCTGCACAATGAGGAAAATACCTCTTTAATAAAGTTATTTAGTCTTCAGTCAAATAATAAATATAAAATAGAGCCTCCAGCAGCCAGGCCAGATCAAGAGCCCACAAAGAGTAGCTTTGAAGGGTTAGGTAACTGCAAACACCTGAATTTGCAGGCTTCTTGTCAGGGGTTACTAATAGAATTTGCAAAGGAAACAATAAATTCAAGGTCTCTATACACTAAGAAACTATCTTCTGTTCTGCTCCTCTGCTTCCTCATTATCAATTAGAAATTATTATAAAGTTTCTTGGTGCTTTACATCAAGGCCATTAAAAGATATCTCCATAAACCCTCCATCCCAAGCTCGTAACTACTATGGGCTTACTGAGAAAAGCACCAAAATTAAATTCAAATGTACAGATTTACTGATTAGAATCAATTCAGTCAGACATAACATGTAAAAAGAAGCACAATTTCTGTTGTCTTGCTCTTCTGGCATAAATTAATTATAGCTTATCCAAAGGAATTTTTCATGAAGGACCTAACAAAATTGTAAATGGAGAACTGGGAATACTTTAAATAAAAGAAGCAAGGGCTTCCCTGGTGGCACAGTGGTTGAGAGTCTGCCTGCCGATGCAGGGGACACAGGTTCGTGCCCCAGTCCGGGAATGTCCCACATGCCACGGAGCGGCTGGGCCCGTGAGCCATGGCCGCTGAGCCTGCGCATCCGGAGCCTGTGCTCCACAATGGGAGAGACCACAGCAGCGAGAGGCCCGCGTACCG
>NW_020175414.1:5267190-5301983 GCF_003031525.2 Neophocaena asiaeorientalis asiaeorientalis
CCCGCGTACAGAAAAAAAAAAAAAAAAAGAAGGAAGTACTCCATCCCACTCCTGATTCAGAGGGGTTCTTCCAAGGTGGATAGAAATTTAGCTCCCCAAGTGATCCTCTTTGACTGGATACAGAACCAGGTGGGTGAATGGGTGACGTCCAGACACGTAGACTGCATTCCAATGCATAATTTCTCTGCAGGAAACTGGGAGTTCTAAATTCAGTGAGGATCACCCTAGCTGTTGGTCTCCCGGACTTTAGTCCATATAATTTCCTTCTTACATCACCTTCAAATCTAGCTTCTCATCAGACTTTGCAAATGATGGAAACGACAAGTTGCAAACTAACCACACTGAACCTGAATGAAAGGGGATGTGGAGGACCTGGAGGCTGATAATATGCCTGTAGGTCCTGACATAAAATTTCTACTCTGTCTTTTTAGATGCAATGATGATATCAATTTACTCTTTTCTACTCAAGGATGTTATGCAACATCAGCTCCCAGTCTCTGACTTACAATTTTAATGATCCCTAACCAATAGATCTTCTTCAATCTAGCTACAGAAATCCTAAGGATTCCTCTAACTGCTGTACAAGCCACTTGCAAGTTTTTTGTCTCCTTTATACACATATGCCAATGTTATCAACAAAAGTCAAACTTGTCACATGAGAAAGGGAGCATAGTGCAGTATTACTAGCCCTGAGAGAGCATCATTGTTTGAATTAATTAATCCAATTAGTGACCCTTGTACCCTTCCAGCTAATTGTAAACCTCTATCAGTGGGTGATTACCCCATATAATTTTAACAAAAAGAGTCAAAATTTCATAAATAAGCAAGAGTGCACATAAAGGGAATGTATGGTTATTCTAACCAATGGAAAAAAAAACAATTCTAAGTTCTCAAACTCAGCGTGTGTCCTGATATCTCTCACAACTTCTGTGTCACTGTTATCACCGAACACACTGATAATCTAACAGCTATTGAAAGAGGCACTCTTCCTAGGGCTTTGATATCATGTCAGTTCTCTTGTTCCCTCTCATGTCCCAAGGTCCACACGCTAAGGCAGTGATCTGAGCAGGGATGGTCAAATGGGATACTCGTAGCCCTGGGAGTATAAAGGCTTTCCAAGGGGTATGGGAATTCCTATAGTCGTCTGGGCATTCCTTTTTTTAAAAATGAGGTATGACTGACAGAACATTACATTAGTTTCAGGTGTACAATGTAATGATTCCATATTTGTATCAAGATGCAAGATGATCATCACAATAAGTTCACTGGACATCCGTCACCACATATAGTTACAAAAAAATCTTTTGTGACAAGAACTTTCATGATCCATTCTCCTAGCTACTTTCAAATATGCAATACAGTATTATTAACTGTAGTTGCCATCCCTACCATGGTGGGGTTTATGACTAAATTGTGTCCCAGCCTCTCCTACGTGCTTTGAGCTATGTGGGCCTCCTCTCATTCGCCTGATGGGTAGGAGCCTGATGTGTAGCCAGTTTTTAGGTTTTATCCAGAGCAAGTTATTCTATATGTACTTGTAGATTTGGTGTGTTTGTGGGGGGAGATGAGTTCAGGATCCTCTTATGTCACCACCTTGAACCAGAATCCCCCTATAGATTTAAGAAAATCAATTTCCAGGTTCTCAGACTCCACTCATACCCTTTCCTAAGAAGGATTTGCCTGAGAATGCACCTGGGTTCACCAAGAGCCCCTTTCTTGCTTTACAAAAAGTGAGCCACAGCTTCACTCCCCACCCCCACTGTAAGAATCATCAGGGGAGAGGACCTTCTTTCATGACTACGCAAGACACTCTAAGTTCTTACAGCTTCCAGTCGTTTCCTCTTTTTTATGTACTTCTGATAAGAATGAAGGTGGGCATTAAAAATGAAAAATGTTGGTCCCTGTTTGTATGTTCTAAAAGCACATATACAATAAAGTGGGGCTAATGATAATAAAATAAAAGAATGTGGAAGTAAGGATCATTTTTGCTTAATGACTTTACTTCTTTTATACTCAGATTATTATCAAAAGAATCTGTTGAGAGTAAGGCAAAAGGAGTATCTATGGGAAATATTGAAGTCTAAAAATGGTACCTTCTTTTTATGTATTTAAATATAAGCACTTCTTTTCAGCTATTCTCAGTGCTCATCCCTAAGACATGTTATTAGCTGGGAAAAAAGAAGCTTGCATCAGAAAAAAGAAAAGCACTTTCCATCAGCCAAAACAGTATGGGTTAGTGACATAGATCTTTTAAATGTAAGTGGAATGTTTCCTAGGTTTCCAAATTTTGCAAGATAGATTAGGTAAAACCCACATATAAACCTCTATAAGATTTCCTTCAGAAATTGGTGTGTATTATTAAATAAGGTAGTTAAAACTATTTTATCTAGTCATATCTTGAAATATTTACTCTAATCTTCATCTTATGAAAAGTTTAGTATTTCTACCTGCTATTAATAAAATAGAAAATTATGCTAGCTGCCAGACTGATTCATTTTCAGCAGTTTATATACATTTCTCTTTTGTTTCATATGTAGGAACTTTGATCATAGTGTCAAACTAAAATAATGGAGTTATTACTTATGTGTATAGCTGCATATTATTTAATTATACTTAACAACCAGACACCAAAATATGATGTACACACACACACACCACGTATGCACATGCACACATATTTACCTAAGAAATGTCATGACTTTTACTATAATCTCTAATTTTTTGGTGACATAATTTTACCTATACATTACACTACATTGTTACAAATTAAGTAACGAGAAACTATATATTGAATTATTTTGTTTTTATGTCTTAGTATAAAATGGATAAATTAGATGTATTAAATCAAAAACATTTAAATATTGATTTAAGAGTTTTAGTAATCACTTTTATAAGATGTATTCTATAATTTCTTTCTTCAGAGTTTCCATTATATACTTCAAAACCCACTTACTGATACATTTATTTAATTTAAAAATGAAGTCAGAGAGATCTCCAATTCTAGGAAAAGATGGAGTAGACACACTTCTCTATATTCCACCAACTAAGTACAACTTAAAATTCAGTACATTATATAAAAAAACAAACAAGAAGGCTCTGAAAGGAAGAAGGTGGACCAGTGAGGGACCTTGGGACCTATGGAACAGCATAGCAATAAGTTCCCTAGTTTTTCTGTTTGCCTTCTATATATTCTAGACTGGGCACCAGAGAAGCCAGAAACACCAACAGGTACGGGGGGGGGAAAAATCCCCCCCAAAGCCTGCTTTCTCTAGCCAAAGGGCCAGGAAAGCGTTACCCAGCAAGAAAGAAAACTTTTAGACAATACTGCCCTACTCCAGTCACATACCATGAAAAAAGTCAAGGCCATACTCCTACTCCCAAGGTGTGCCTTCCTACTGCCAGGGTGGTGTCAGACAAGGCTAAGCAGGGAGCCAGGACATTCACCACCACCCAGTGGTAAAAAGAGATCCCAGTGGAGGCTACATGAGGAGTTTAAACATCCACCTCTGTCCAACAGTAACAAAGGCACCCTCTCCCAGAGTGTTCATGGAATCTGGACATCTACCTGCACCTGACAGCAACTGAGTGGTGTCCACCTTTGCCCACCAGCATGCTGTCAGAGGAAGTCTGCTAAAACAAAATATTTAAATAAAATCCAGAGTCTAATACACAATACTCAAAATATACAGAATATAATAAAAATAAATCACTCATCTTACCAAGAACCAGGAGAATCTTAACTCAAATGAGTGAAGATAATCAAACATACCCCAACATGGAGATGACACAGATGGTAGAATTATCTGATAGAGATTCTAAAGCAGCCATGATAAAAATGTTTCAGCAGCAATTACGAACATGATTTAAACAAATTTTAAGAAATAGGAAGGTTCAGGAAGGAAATAGAAACCTCAGCAAAGAAATAGAAGATATAAAAAAAGAAAAACAAATGTAAATTTTAGAACCAAAAAAAGCAATAGCTGAAATTTTAAAACCTCAGTGTATGGGGTCAACACCAGAATAAGAGGACAGAGGAAAGAATCAGTTAACTAAAAGACAGAACAATAGAAATTACGCAGTCTAAGCAACAGAAAGAAAAATGAACTGAAAACAATTAAGAGAGCCTTAAAGATTTGTGACTATAACAAAAGATCTAACATTCCTGGTTTTGATATGTAAGATGTAACCAGTGGGGGAAACTGAGTGAAGGAAACTGATCTCTCTCTACTGGTTTTGGAATTTTCTGTGAATCTATAATGATCTAAAAATGTTTAAAATTTTTTTCCAAAAAAATGAAGTTAGACATCTTCTGAGATGAAGTTAAGTTAATCAGTTTGACAATGTGCCTTTGCTTTTTAAGTAATCTCTATGTTGATCATTAATGAGCTAAATTTTCTACTCTAAGTTTTAGATGAAAAACTATTTGAGCTACATGATAAAATAAAAGTATTTTATCAAAATATAATACTGGCAAAAGTGGAATAAAATTAACACTGTATTTGGTTTCCCTATCCTTTCTGAGTATACACTGGGTTTGAGTAAACAGGGTGCCTATAAGTTTTAAAATAATAGGTACAATTAATTGTCATTTGATAAGTCTGATAGAATCTTTTTGGCATACTTTGCTTTCCTGAAATCAGAAACTCAAGTTCAAGGAGACAGGGAAAATTATAAAAGTTTCTAAACTTAAGAGCAAAATTATATATATTTAAACTGGATGATAATGGATATTAAATCATTATGGGGGCTTCCCTGGTGGCGCAGTGGTTGAGAGTCCACCTGCCGATGCAGGGGACATGGGTTCGTGCCCCAGTCCGGGAAGATCCCACATGCCACTGAGTGGCTGGGCCTGTGAGCCATGGCCGCTGAGCTTGCGCATCCGGAGCCTGTGCTCCGCAATGGGAGAGGCCACAACAGTGAGAGGCCCGCGTACCACAAAAAAAAAAAAAAAAAAATCATTATGGTATTTAGATTCCACTGGATACATCTAAAAGGGTGATGTAACAGTTTCACACTTAAGTGTCAATATTTAGAAAATACCAGAAATCTGCATCCCTTTGCAATTATCTAAACTTATGGTAAAAAAAATCTTTGAGGTCATTTTAAAAATACATAGAAGGGCAAAAAAATGTTTGAAGACCATATCCATAAGCCCAGCATCTCTCAGACCTGACCTTCTTCCCAATGGTCCCAGACCACTCTGGGTGCTGACCATCTATCACCACCACATGGCTACATAGCCACTCACACTGGATTTGTAGGATTCAACCCCTCTTCTATTTGCACTTCTATCATAGTCACTACTGGATTCTTCCCAGGGCTAGTCTTAGAGTCAGGTGTTCTGGGTGTGGAGATAATAGACTTTCAATGCCAATCTAAACAAAAAGTGAATGAGACGATTAGTCAAGGAGGTTTGTGTCTCGAGCACATTTGACCTAGGACTGCTTCTGACCCATTTGATCTTTTTAATGCTTCTTTGTCAGTTCTTGGTCTCCTTTACAAGTTGTGTTTAGTTTATTTTAAGAAATATTTATAAAAACTCCTATATACATGACACTGTACTTTGTGCATAGATAGATAGCTTATATATCATTGCATATATATTTTGAACATACATATTTATATTGTATGTACATTAAAAGGAAAATGTAAGTGAAATAAATTGATTAATATGTTCCTGAAATTTCTTCCAATTCAGAGTTTATCTTTTCAATATAACTTTTTGAGTCAGAGTTTTTCATGTTTATGTCTTTCAACACAGTGTAGGATTTTCTTTCAAGTTGCTGATACTCTTTCTGCAAGTATCTGCCCATTTTTTCTTGACTTTATGGAGAAGCTGTCAACAAAAGATTTCAAACAAGATTCATGATCCTTCTTTGAAAGCCTTCCTTAAATAGTGTGTTTACAATGAGGGTTTGCAGTTGTTCAGTCATGTTTCCATAAATAATAACCAACTTTAAGTATGTGCATAAAACAACAACCATGTTATAACTGCTGTCTGCCCGGCCACCAGCAATCAGAAGATACCAGCAAATATAAAGGCTCTCTGATTTCAGAAATGATAAGATGTAGGGGAAAAACTGTGTTTTAGATTTGATCTAATATGGTAGTATAAAGGAAAGAATCATTAACTTTCTCTAGGATGGTCTGGGTTGATTCTCAGAGGTCATACCTGAATATGTTTTTGTTCATTTGTTGTCTTATTGCTGGATAGGCCTCCATCAGGCAGATATGGGAGGGGGAGGAGAAAACATGGAGACATGAAGCAGCAGAGCACAGTGGGGTACAAATGAGTTGGTGAGAGCTTAAGGTGAGCCTGGACGCCACAAGTAGCCTAGATCTCAAAATAAAAAGTTTAGACTCTGTTGGGAAGGTAACTATGAGCCACTGAAATTTTAAAGCAGTGTTGAGATATTAAAACCCACTCCAGTTGCACAGTAAAGGAGAAGATTAAGGGATATATTTCCAGAGAGCAAGGAAAACAGGAAAGTCTATTAGGCAAGAGAAAAGTGCTGCTGAATCGAACCCCGCCCCAATTCAACCCAAGCATGCATTAAACCTTTAAAACCAAGAAAAGAGCTTTATAGGTACTCTCCAGTAGAAGGCCAGCAATAGGAACTAGATAAAGTTCTTGTTCTCCAGAAAATGTATTAAGAACTCAATAAACATTTGCTGACAGGAGAGAGAGAGAGAGAGAGAGAGAGAGAGAGGGAAAGAAGGAGGAGGAGGAGAGGTAGTAGTAGTAGAGGAAGGAGAAGGAAAAGGAGGAGGAATGCAGGGAAGGAAGGAAAAAAGAAAGAAGGAAGGCAGAAAAAGAAAGAGAGAACTTTTCAAAGAATCAACATTTCAAGTAAGAGATGCTATCTGCATTTTGAAAGTTTAGAAAGATTATAATAGATGATAGAGGAAGACATCTAAAAGAACTTTTTCCCCACCGGGCAAAGTTCTGGTAAATTTCTTCATGCCTCCTTCTACATCTTTACCCTATCTCTCTTTACTCACGTCAGGGTTAGAATTAGGATTTATTTCATTCTCACCTCGGTTTCTGAGACTCCAGTTTTACATATGTTAGACTTTATATATCATTCCATAGTACCTTGAGGCTCCATTCAATTTTTTCAATCTTTTTTCCTATGAATTGAGACTTGATCATTTTTATTAATCTATCTCAAGTTAACTGATTTTCCTCTCTCATCTACAGTCTACTGCTAAGCTACAGTCTACTTCAGTAACTTTTTAAAATTTTAAGATATGGTATTTTTATTCCTATAGAATCCAAATGGTTTTTCATTATCTTTGTGGAGATTTTCTATATTTAATTCACTGCAAACATATTTTTCTTTACATCCTTAAGCATAGTTAAATAGTTGCTTTAAAATCTTTGCCTGCTAATTCTAACATCTTGTCCACCTCAGAATTTGTCTTTTCTCTTGAGAACGGATCATATTTTCCTGGCTCTTTAAATGTCTAGTTATTCAGGATTGTATCCTCAACATTGTAAGTACTGTGTTTTAGAAACTGAATTCTTTTATATTCCTCTGAAGAGTGTAAATTTTCTGTTTTAGTAAACGATTATCTGATTGGAGTCAAACTGAAAACACTGTCTCTTGGAAAATAGCTTAAAACTTAGTTCAGTTCTTTAATATTTGGCTGGAATCTGTCCCATGCATGGTTTGACATTTAGCCAGAGACTTGGGCAGATTTTGTAACAGAACTTGGAGCTCTCCCTCTCAAAGTCTCTGGAATTTCCTCATCATTTGTCAATACCTGTGGTTGCCCAAACTTGTGCTCTGGTTCTTTAGGCCAGAAAAATTGAACATTTTCTTTTAGAGTTTTTTTTTTTTTTGAGGTACGCAGGCCTCTCACTGTTGTGGCCTCTACCATTGCGGAGCACAGGCTCCGGACGCGCAGGCTCAGCGGCCATGGCTCACAGGCTTAGCCGCTCCGCGGCATGTGGGATCTTCCTGGACCGGGACACGAACCCGTGTCCCCTGCATCGGCATGTGGACTCTCAACCACTGCACCACCAGGGAAGCCCCTCTTTTAGAGTTTTAGTGACATCTTGATGCCAACTTTGGCCTGCCCTCAGACTAAATACTATTGGAAAATGGGTAATTCATCCATGCAGTTCACTTTTTTAAAGTGTCAGCTTCTCTCCAGAATCTGCCTGCTTTTGTTCATTCTCTCATGCCTTTAGGTCACTGGTTTTTCAGTTTTGTCCAGAACTTATAGTTACCAGCAGGAGGGTAGGCTCAGTAGAGGTTACCCAAGCCACACTGGAAGGGGAGGTCAGATTATGACTAATCCTAATTATGATTTATAATTTCTTACTGAGCCTTTGCTCAGTAAAGTAATTTGCTCGGTGATTAATAAATAGATAGATAGTTGGTAGATGATGATGATAGGTAGGTAGATAGGTAGATAAAGAAATAATCTCATTTAATCCTACAAGAATCCCCGGGGGAGGAACTTGTTATTGTTTACATTTTACAGACAAGGAAATGGAAGTGGAGAAAGGCTAGAGGTCACACTCCAGTAACAGATTCAAACCCAACTGTTTTAGAGTCCGAAGTCCAAATTCTTATTGCTTTAAGGAAGAAAATTAGCTCTCTCTACCAAAAGGTGCCCTGAGGCACCAAAGATGGCCCCAGGCAGGTTTCTTAATCAGAAACCAACTTTAAACTAGATGATTGCAGGTGCTTAGAAATTCATTTCCTTACTCACTTAAAGCAGTGTTCCCCAACTTGGCTTAACAGAAGGATCACCTGAGGGGAAGCTCTGACTACAGATCAGAGACTTTTAATCAGTCTCCAGGGGCAGGGGATGAAAATCCAAATATTTAACAGGCTCTCCAGATGATTCAATGTTCTTCCCAGTTTGAAAACACTTACTTAGAGAAATGAGCACCTGGTACCCAAACACTTTATTCACAACTGTTTCCTGGTATAAATAATGATGATAATAAGAAATGCTAATTATCACCTAGAGCTTACCTCAGGCTCAGCAGGCTCTTTTCTAAATATTTTACATGTATTATCTCCTTTAATCCTCCCAGCAAACCTGTAAGTAAGTCACTATTGCTTTTATGAGGAAACTTGCCCACAATCATACCAGGAAGAAGAGGAGCAGAGGTTAACTAGGCTGTTTGATTCTACGACCACTCTTTTTATTACCATGCTATTTCATTTCCACTTGTCCAATCTGCCACAACTGAAACAGGAGGGAAGGGGGCAGGGCACAACATTTGAAAGAATGACATAGCCCAAGGACATGACATAAACTGATTAGAACCAAATGAGTCCAAGATGGCAGAGAAGTCGACTTCCGCCAGACCTTGAGCCTCAGTATACACTCAGTATATACTCACTATAACACATCAGCAAGCTAAATGACACACCCACCAACATCATGAGAGTTCCAAGGCCACCATAAGGATCAAAAAGTGGACAGTGACCCAATTCCTTTAAATCCCCGCCCCTTCCCAAAATAGATTACTCCTCCCACTCATTAGCCTATGAAATTACCCACCCTTATAAAAACTGACAACCCCATACCCTGGTGCCTTTCTCACCTTCTGAGGTGGCCCACACTGTCTATGGAGCATGTTTCTCTCTAAATAAATCCACTTCAGGACTTCCCTGGTGGCACAGTGGTTAAGAATCTGCCTGCCAATGCAGGGAACATGGGTTTGACCCCTAGTCTGGGAATATCCCACATGCTGTGGAGCAACTAAGCCTGTGCACCACAACTACTGAGCCTGCACTCTAAAGCCCGCGTGCCACAGCTACTGAAGCCCGCGCACCCTAGAGCCCGCACACCGCAACTACTGGGCCCAGGCACAGCAACTACTGAAGCCTGCACGTTCTGGGGCCCATGTGCCACAACTACCAAACCCGCATGCCACAACTACTGAAGCCCGCGCACCCTAGAGCCCGCACACCGCAACTACTGGGCCCAGGCACAGCAACTACTGAAGCCTGCACGTTCTGGGGCCCATGTGCCACAACTACCAAACCCGCATGCCACAACTACTGAAGCCCGTGTGCCTAGAGCCCATGCTCCACAACAAGAGAAGCCACCACAATGAGAAGCCCATGCACGTGACTGAAGCCTGTGACTATAGTCGTTGTGCAGGCAACGAAGAATAGCCCTTGCTTGCCACAACTAGAGAAAGCCTGCGCGCAGCAACGAAGACCCAACGCAGCCCAAAAGGAAATTAATTAATTAATTAATTAAATCCACTTCTTACCTATCACTTTGTCTCTCACTGAATTCTTTCTGCGATGAGACATTAAGAACTTGAGCTTCATTAAGTCCTGAAACCAGTTGTGTGATCTCAGTTGGAAGACTGTGGGTTTTGGCTGGGTTCGAGTCCTGGCACACGGGTTCAAGTCCCAATCTGAGGTGCATGGTTTCACAACCACTCCTAAAAAGAAGTTTGTGTAAACATGTGGCCATTATACATATTTCCCAAGGGCCAAGAATAAAATTCATAACTCAGCCTGGAGAGAGTCCCTTTTCCTTGACTGAACTCATTGAAGCTTTGGGTCATTCTCTGGGCAGTGTCAGAAGGTCCTGCTTCTTTGATTACTTTCAGCAGGAAGATAGGAGAAGAGTAGGAAAGAGCACCAGAGAGCACAGCCAACTGAATCACAACCTAGTTATTTCTACACACTTACAGTAGCAGCCCCTGCACTAGGTGTCAGTGTATAAACCAGATGAGGAGTTTACAGACAAAGGAAAGAGGAATACAACAAACACGATGCCAACTACTGCAAACTGACCTATTGACCACATGCACAATTCTTAGGGTCTTTTATAGAAAATGGTGGCCACCAAAGAAGTTTCAAGTAGAGAGAGTCAGCCATTTCCTGACAGTAAGTTATGCTTAAAACAAGTCAGACCAATAGATGTTTATAAACTAAAATTTTATTATCAAAGCAAGTATTAAAAAAAATTTCTTATGACTTCTGTAGACTGGAGAAGGCCTCCATTCTCTTCCCTTTCAGATGTTTTAACCACTAACTTGCATGAAAGGCTCATTTTAGGACAATGCCAAGTTTCTAGAGGCAAGATTCTGTCACCCTGATAGCCTGACAGAGTCTAGAGCTCATGGCTACAAACCAGACCTTTCAAGTGCAGTCCCTGAGGGTACAGTCACAAACCTTGCTAGATTCTTATACCCTATTTATGCTATTTATTAAACTTTCATTGGATATTAAATTCCTTAATTTCACAACTGACAGCTCATTTTCTAATGTTCCCCACATTAAACAACAGGCTGCATTTTATGCAAATAGAAACCTATTTCTGACATCAAATATGCTAATTAGAAACAATGTTGTTGATGGAGATGTGGATAACTGGAGGGCCTGCAATAGCTACCTCTGGAGTGTGGTCCTTTCTGATAGAGTGCTTTCTGACCCTTCAGCTATACTTAATTAGCATCCTAGCTGACCAGTCTTGACCGTGCTTTCTAAATTAATCCCTGGATATGGGCTTAACCTAAAGTTTACATCTTGTAATATCAGATTGTAATGTTAAAGAAATTTAAAGATAATTCCACTAACAACGACAAGAAACTAGAAACTATGGAAAGCACTATAAGGAAGCCAATTACAGGGCGTTTGATAGAGAATAAGAAGGGAAACCCATTTTCTCTCACCAGGGACCCAAGACTGGAGGAGGCAGGGAGACTCAGGAGTCAGGGATCTCCTTTCCTGCTTTTTTCTCCCAGTCTTACTGCCTCAGTTGTCCAGAAGTACAAGCAGGGCAGAGCGGAGAATGTTCGAGGGAGTGTAGATAATAGGAATCATTAACAGTCAGAAGGGACAGGTAACTTGCGTGCCAGGGATCAACAGGAAAGCTTCCTGAAAATACCCCAATTCTTACCTTCCCCCACCACCAACAGAGCTGGTGTAGTCATCTCAGTGGACCTTAGGCACATGGATTCCTTCTTCTCAGAATGCAAGCAATTCTAGGCTCTCAGAGCCCTTTTCTGCACAGACCACCTCTAATTGTTGTGTCTGATGCCTCCTCCACAATTTTTCCTTAACTCCTTCCCCTCTGTTCAGCCTCATCCAACATTTCTCTATGAAAGCCGTCTCTGGTCATTCATACTTTCCGGCATGGCACAGCTTTTCCTCTGCTTCCTAGTTCCTAAATGATGACAGAGGGTGGATTCTGTTCATTTTTATACTTCCACTGGTGGGGCTTTTTTTTTTTAACAACAAAAAATGTTATGTTCTGTATACTCATTATACAAAGAAATCAAGCAGTATACAAAAGAATAAGGACTAAAGCAATAATCATGTTAAATCCTACAACCCAAAGAGAACTACGGTCAGTAAACAAACTTTCAAATATCTTACTACAAACAAATACACATAAATTTGTATAATTTTACATAAACAGGGCCTTATTATGCATGTTAATTTTATCATAGCCATGTTTTTTTAAACACATATTTTGGCTTGCTTCCACATTCATACATTCTAATATAATCAAACATGTACACATATAGGGATGAGTTGTTTTTAGTGAAAACATATTATGAATTCTTCCTTTCATCTTGCTTTTATCACTTAACAATGCATTATGGAAAATCCTCTAAGACAGTGGTTTAAATTTCATTCTTTTTAATGTCAACATAATATTCCATGAAATTACCAGGGTTTATTTAACCATTCTCTTAAGGAAGGACATTCACTTGTTTCTAGATTTTGTTTGTTTGGGTTGTTTTGGGTTTTTGTGGGGTTTTTTGGCACTACAAACAATATATGAATACTTCTTTTACATATATATCCTTTATGTATTGTCACTTTTACTTCTTTGACTATAAGTGAAAAATCTACAGGCCATTAGGGATTGCTTTAAAATTTCTTACAACCACAAATAAGACTGCAACAAACATTCTAGTCTACACCTCGGATTGTTTCCATAGGTTAAGTTCCAAAAAATTAAATTAGTAAATTAATGAGGTAGAACATCTTCTTCACGCACACTGCCAAATTTTTCTCCAGAAAGACTATGGTTGTAGCCTTTTCAATCTTTCTAGCAGTGTAAGAGTGTCTATTTTATAGCACCCTCCCTAGTACAAACTATTCTTCATTTCTTCATTAACGCTGTTTTATAAGAGCATCCCTAATCATAATCGTCACTCTGTGTGTCCACATCTCTTGCCAGATCCTGAAATTTTGACGTTCAAATGCCAGTGGTTTACTTTTTCTTTTCTTTTTTATCCTAAGGTGGCACTCTCTGTGAAGTACCTTTAGTAACTTCTGGAACAAAAGGAATTCCCTTTTACTCTGGGGCAGTTTTCACTATTGTTGATTACAATCTAGTTTATATCCCAAAACAACCAATAATTTTATCTTCCAAGAGACAACCTTTATTCCTTGAGGTTTCTAGCACTGATGAATATAAACTACCAGAATGAGGGTGTCTTCTTGATAAAATACAGATAATATTGAGCTGGAAGAGGCTTAAAGCCTTCATTTCTTCAAGACTTTTGCTTCTCAAGGATATCTGGAAACTAAGCATCCATGAGAATTTATTTATCCCAATGATTCTCAAACCTAAAGTCCATCAGAATCACCTGAAGGGCTTGTTAAATGACCTGTTGCTGAGTCCCAACCCCAGAGTTTCTGATTCTGTCGGTCTGGGACCCGGTTCCAGAATTTGCATTTCTAGCACATTTTCAGGGGATGCTGATAATGCTGGTTCATTAGCAACACTTGAGAACCACTGATGTCTCCTACTTCCCCACTCCCCGTTTCAGTAATAGAGCCAAGTATTTAATAGGCCTCACCATGAAGTTCTACTATTTCTCTATAAAGTATCCCTCTTTTTCTTAGTTCCATCCTCTGTGACAGTAAAGAGCAGCTGATCAGCACATTCCTCATTATAACCTTTCATACCCTTGAAGGAAAATATTAAGTTTTCCTCATTCTCCTTTCACCCATCTAAAGTCCTGATTCCCTCAGCCTTTTCTTATAGTCATATATCCACCTGCTCATCTTTTTTTTTTTTTTTTTTTTTTTTTTTTTTTTTGCGGTACGCGGGCCTCTCACTATCGCGGCCTCCCCCGCTGCGGAGCAGAGGCCCCGGACGCGCAGGCCCAGCGGCCATGGCTCACGGGCCCAGCCGCTCCGCGGCACGTGGGATCCTCCCGGACCGGGGCACAAACCCGTGTCCCTTGCATCAGCAGGAGGACTCTCAACCACTGTGCCGCCAGGGAAGCCCACCTGCTCATCATTTTTTTGTTGTTGTTGTTTTTTGTTTTTTTGTTTTGCGGTACGCGGGCCTCTCACTATCGCGGCCTCCCCCGCTGCGGAGCAGAGGCCCCGGACGCGCAGGCCCAGCGGCCATGGCTCACGGGCCCAGCCGCTCCGCGGCATGTGGGATCCTCCCGGACCGGGGCACGAACCTGTGTCCCCTGCATCGGCAGGCGGACTCTCAACCACTGCGCCACCAGGGAAGCCCGCTCATCATTTTTATGGCTCTTCCCTGAAGGCCATTTTCAATTTCCACCCCACTCCTGTCCCCATCTCTGTTACTAAGAGGACATGAGGGGAAGGGGATGTGCCAACAAAAACCTTGAATGCATAACTTTGGGGGCTACTCCTCCAGGTCTTTAAAGTAACTTCACAGGAATCGGTAATTTTTTTCTCAGTTCTTTATGTTAAAAATTATAGTGTTACATGAAAGGGTAGAAAATATTTGTCACTTTCTTCATACTTATCCAAACATAATCAGCTGCATTTTTGGTACCAAAAATATCCATTCGTTTATTTAGTCCACAAATATTTATTGAACACCTAGAATGTGCCAGGCACTGTGAACACCGTATCTGGTGGATGTGGTATTAACTTTTGGTCAGGTCAACTTGTTTAGGCAGGTCCTAACCACCTGAGAATGTGGAAAATGTTTCCACAACTCCACCCACAGTATGGCCAAAAAGATAAAGTTTAGCCACCCACAAGTTATTTTAGCCTCTTCCAAATCTACTATGTTCATATAGAAATGAACCTAGATTATAATCAACCTTCCATTATCTACAAAGAGGTAATAATATTTTCTATTATTCAAGTTGGTATGTTATTTAAAATAATCATTTCTGTTTGTCTTTGAGGTGTGTTCTGAAACATGCATATTCGATTTAATGCTGTCACAGCAAGCACTGATTAGTCACAAACTATGTCTGAAACAATCTTCGTCCTCAAACGGTGGAAGGAGAGTGACAACTCTGTGGGTCTCTTTTATAAAAGCACGAATCCCATTCATGAGGGCTCCACTGGGCATTAGGATTTCAACATATGAATTGGGGGAGAGGGGGACACAAGTGTTCTGTCAGTAGCAGAAACATTTTTTAAAGGTTACTAGATGATTTTCCCCTGCCCTGAACACTATTCTGTACTTTGAGGCAGCAAAAACTTGCATGGTAAACTGCATTGTGCATTCTCCATGTTATGCATTCTTGCACCATGCTTGTGGTGTTAGGACACAGGATGGTTATCAGTGAGCCAGGAAGCACTCTTCTCAGGTTACCCTGTGTGATGTGCTCTGCATATGAATTGTTTAGTCCTCTTTCTACCAGTTATTCTGGCTTCTGATGAAAGGGTTTTGACTCCTAATGCCCAACAAAGTGTATGCAAATAACGGTGCTGAATTTATCTCAAGGAAACAACAACAATAAAACCATCCCATGAAATGGGAAGATGCAACTTTTATGATAGCTTGAGTCTCCTTCAAGGAAATGACCATGGAAAAGGAAAGAAAAATCTGTAGACAATGAGGGATTGGTGCACTTTAACCTAACAATAGGCTCCAGACATTACCTTAGCTGACGCCAGTCTGTGGCTTCTGAGAATTTGAAGAAAATGAGGAGGATTGATTTCCAATGTGTAATACCAAGTCCCCATTTCCTTAGGCGCTGTGCTAATCCTATCCTTTCTGATATTAATTCCATTCCTTCCAGGAACATATGGACCACACCCTGAGGGGAAGTGAGGCAAGAAGTGAGCTCAGAGGCAAGCCTTTGAACTTCACCCCCTCCAAACTAATTTTGGAAGCTTATATGAAAATTCCAAATATAGTACTAATGATTTAAATTCAACAGTACATTAAAATAATAATTCCTTATCTCACCAAGCATAATTTTTTACAGTAAATTTGTTAATATAACATTTTAAACATCAAAATAAGTAGAAAATATAATAGTACATTCAGAAGAGGTGTTGGATAAAAATTTATTCCTATTCTTAACTTTAAGGTCTCTAAAAATTAGGAATAGAAAACTATTTTCCTATAATGAATACCTATTTCAAACCAATTGGCAATATCATAGTCAATGGTAAAATACTGTACATATTTCTAGTAAAATCTGAATGAAGCAATAAAGCCTACTACAATAATTATTACACAAAAATCCCTCTTCTTTATTCAAAAATATATATTAAGCACATACATTTTTCTAGGCCCTGGGGGTATAAAAATGAACAAAATAAAGTCTGTTGTCTTGAAAGTTCTCACCAAACAAAAAGATATAAAGATATAGCCATTGGAGGAGCTTCCTTGGTGGCACAGTGGTTGAGAGTCCGCCTGCTTGCTGATGCAGGGGACACGGGTTCATGCCCCTGTCCGGGAAGATCCCACATGCCGCGGAGCGGCTGGGCCCGTGAGCCATGGCCACTGAGCCTGCACGTCCAGAGCCTGTGCTCCGCAACGGGAGAGGCCACAACAGAGAGAGTCCCGTGTATTGCAAAAAAAAAAAAAAGATATAGCTATTGGAAAGGAGAAAGAAAATTGTTGTTACTTACAAATCATGTAAGTTTATGAAGGCAGTAGTTTGTGTAGAAAATATCAGATAATAAACTGAAAATGAACTAGAATTAATAAGTGAAATTAAAAACATAAATGCCTCCAAATTAATATTGGGTGGAAATGTTATGCATAAAGTAATAAAAAGATAAAATAACTAAGTACCTTACCAAGGAATATGCAGACACCAGAATGAATGTGAAGAGTACTAGAATACGCCACCCCAAAATATGCCTCTTTGGCATATGGATTATTTGGGGCCAGACTACTGAGATCCAGCAAAGGCAGGGCAATCTATTTACCTCTCCCTAACTGCCTAAAAATAGACCACAGTTGACTCTTGAACAACTCAGGGGTCAGGGCGCCAACCCTTCAAGCTGTGGAAAATCTGCGTATAAATTATAGTCTGCCCTCTGTATCCACAGTTCTGCATCCATGGAGTCAACCAACAGTGGATCATGTAGGACTGTAGTATTTACTATTGAAAATAATCCACATATAAGTCGATGCACACAGTTCAAACCATGTTGTTCAAGGGTCAACTGTAGAAACATCCCCTTTTATAAAGGAAATTTTCATTTGTAAAGGTGTCTCAACACCCAGAAGAGAGCTACCCCTGAGATAATCCTTATCACCTGAGACTCTTACCTGCATAAGACAACACTTATTTACCATCTATTTTCTCCCCTCACCTTCCTATATAACTTGCCTCTTTGCCCTGAAGCCGCAAACCCCTTTTTCTTCGTTAAGTGTCAGATGGTATAGAGCCTCAATCATCTGGCTACAATTTTGAGTCTCGTTTCTTTACAAAACTCTGGACATCAGTCATCATAAGTAATGAAAATTGTTTTTTCTCTCTTTAATGTCTTTACCAGTGTGAATCTCAGGCCCTAGCCATTGAACCTATGAAGGCAGAGGAAGAGGGTTTTTTCCTCCCCTACAAGTGAAACTATAAAGTCTACAGAAAGATCCCAAAGAAAATGTGACTAAGTGGAAAGGCACACTAACTAATCTCAATTTCTTCCAAAATAATATATACAGCTTGAATACAATATCAATTAAAAGAGCAATGACTTTTTAAAAAATTTGACAGACATGATTCTAAATTTAATCTGAAAAATTAAAAAGCAAGACTACCTGAGAAAATCTTGAAAAAGATAAATGATAAAGGAGGGGTTTCTTTACCAGATATTTTAAATCTTCAGAGCTACAGTAATAATTTTTCAAGTGTCTAATTCTGAGAAAATATTCAGACGAAACAATAGAACCGCAAATTTATAGGATAAGGAATAAATTATTCAATAAATAATTTTGGTTACATCAACAATTTACAAACAATCCATTTAGAACCTCACATTACAGTTGAATTTAAAAAATTAAATATAAAAATAAGTTACTCAAAAAGTTAAAATATAATTATGCCAAGACCCAGAAACTATACTCTTAGGTATACAGCAAAATAATTAAAAGCAGATATTCAAACAAACACTTGTACACAAATGTTCACAACAGCACTATTCACGATAGCCAGAAGTGGAAACAACCCAAATGTATACCAATGGATGAATGGTTAAAAATATATGGTATATCATATAATGAAATATTATTCATACAAGGGATTGAAGTGGTTATGTTACCAGAGTTGCCACCAGACCCTTGCAAAACCCCTCCCTTGAAAAGGAGCTAACATATATTTTTAAGTCACAGGTCTGTACACAAAGAAAGGAAGCTATAGGAAGAACCAGAGAGAACCAGCTAAAACCAAGATGGGATTAATCTGACCTCCAGCTGACCCTGAGTCTCATTCTACATTGATTTTACTACATTAGCTAACACACCTACAAGCACCACAATGGGAATTCAGTGACCAAAAAACCATTTCCAGGAAAGCCCTGCCTCTCTCCCAGAAAACTAATGCCTATGCCTCCCCATCATTTGTCTCACTCTTCCCCATAATGTCCTTAGTCCTTAAAATAAATTCCTCTCACCATTAAGGAGAGAAGTTGATTTGTGAAATAAATTCCCACTTCTCCAGTCTCTGGCCATTGAATAAAACTTGCATTACTTCAATCTCAGTTTTGGTTTCATTTTTGGCTGCATGAACCCAACAGAAAAAGAAGGCAGAAGCCTAGGGCTCAAGCAGGGGTCCATATGACTTAATTTGGTAACAGTTATACATGCTCCAAGATGGATGAACCTAAAAAATATTTGTTGGGGAGGAAGAGTTTTTCCTCTACCCTTCTAGGGTCTTCTGGCTGGTCTAAGAATTAACTGACATGAGACGGATTTTCTCCTGTTGGAGAAAATCAAACAAAAGTTTAATAACATGCATACATGGGAGAGACCAAACTGAATAACTCCCCAAAACTAACTCACTCCCCAAAATGGTGGACACCCTCACCTTAAATACCATCTTTAGCTAAAAACAAAAGAGGTTGTTGGGCCTAGGGATTTGGGGCTTCCAAGGGAAGGAAAGCAATTCATGTGGAGATGGAAAAGCAAATGTTCGGTAAACAAATGTCTGCTGGGCTATTCAGAGACAGTGGGACAAAGAGAGTAATTTTAACAAATAGACTTTGCTGGGTTCCTCTCTGTCGACCACATCTATCTAGTTCATATTATCTATGGTGATGGCTCCCTTGGTGGAACAAGTCCTACATTCTTCTGGGCAGTTATGGAGAAGGTCAAAGGTTCTTCCTGAGTCTTTGGGGTCTTAAAAATAATCTGCCTGGATTAATCCTCATGCCAAAGAAACACATTTTGGGGTGGCAAGTTTTGCTCCATACACATTATACTAAGTCATATATTTTATAAATTAAATGGTTATTCATATATGTAAAATATATACATAATACATTAAAATATATAATAAATATGTATAATAAAATGATTAGTTATGTGAATTTCACCTCAATAAAAATGTAAGTATATAAAATTACAGAAAAAAAACATGGATGCATATGCTCTAAAATCTGGATTTGGAGGAGCTTTCTATATATAAAATCATGAAAGAAATCAAAGGAAAGGATGAATACATTTGATGGGTGAAAATATAATTTGGTGAGTCAAACTAAATAAGAAAATGTACTATATAGATAGGATTCTGAAAAAATATGAGTCATTATGTCTCCAAACTTGCCTGCCCTCCCCCATTTATAACTCTTCTCTGGTTCTCTAACCTCTTGTTAATCTGATCTAAAGAACCAGTTGAAAGGCTATCAGACATATACATAAAATTTGTTTCACACCTTGCCAACAGCATGAAATAAGCCTTAGTATAGGGTTTATGAAGACACTATTTATGCCTACAAAGTGTTGAATTTAAAAAGGAGCAGATCATAGCAAGATTTGTCACAAGTCTTACTTTGGTTCACCTATAAACAGATTTTATTAGATTTTTATTTAGATGCTCTGGGCAGATTGTTTAATTTTGAAATTAAGTTTCCAGGTTGGCAGTGGAGTTTTAAATACTTGAATTCTAGAAAGGCAGCAGCTTTTAACCTTTGTATTTCTCTTTTAAAAGCTAATTAGGAAATCAGACCCCAAAGGACTGAATCCATAAAATGTTGGCTTTGTAATACTGATGGAACAATTTAAGTCACCTGCTATTTTGGTGTCATCCGATTAGTCACTGGAATGAGATATTCAAAGAAATCTTAAAAGATTTTAAAAAATAATTTAGGAGCTCCACCGCCTTGGTTAATATTAGAAACTATTGCTTGGAAAATTAAATCTGAATAGAGAAGTATTTTAGACTTTCTTATCACTCCTGGCTAAATGTTTCCTTAATTTATTATGCACTTGATCAGTCGGTAAACTTTGGTGATAATTCCTAGCTGTGGTGTCAGCTGGAGCTCCAGAGCCTGCCCATTATCTCTGTGGGTGCCCTGGCGCCCCGTGGGCACTCACCACAAACAGCTGGAGTCCACTGAGGGGAAAAAAGAGCACTAAAGCTCTTTCTACCTCCAAAGGCATTTCCAGCCTGGGAGCACTTGAAATGCTCAGCGACATTCAAAATTCCCCTTTCCTTCAGCAGAAGGTTCCATTTACAGCTATGATCTTCGACCTCTTCAAATGAGTCTAAAATACCTCCTGACACCAAGGTAATTTTTTCCCCTTTTATCTTAAATATGGCCAGGATCCTATGAAATCCCAATGTGCAGGGTGACCCAGGTATGTATGCCTCAGGGATGAGCTTCCTAGGACTCCCCTGTCAGCATCTCCATTTGAATTTTCTTCTCTTAAATAGCAATCGTGTGAAGCATATTTCTCATTAATTTAATCCTCAAGAACAAACAGATTTTTTTTTTCCATTCGACAAGTGGAACTACTGAAAGTGAGCAAAACCCTGTGGGGCCCTCCCAGTACAAATCTTTCGGTGTCTCCGTTTTTTTATCTGTAGGAAATAGCCTTCATTCAACCTCCTTGACCTTCCCTGAGTTCCAAAGGGCAGGTTCAAACAGTTGCTAATCAGGGAAGGGAGGGGCCGCAGAGACAAGGGAGGAGCAGACAAGAAACAATAGTGCAGCAATGGGGAAAGGGTCCTAGTACCTCCTCAAAGAATATACATAACAGCCTGCTACAGAGCTCTGAGTCACACAGGAACTAGGGCCTCCACCCACGTGTTGGATGGTAACTTCAGTCTGAGCACAAGCAGTGGACCCCAGACTAGTTGGAACCAGAAGGCTGATGATTGATATTCCCAGAGCAGCACCCTGTTACCTCACCACCAACCAATCAGAAAAAAGTCACACACTTTTTGCCCTCTCCCCAGATTTTGCCCATAAAAGCTCTTCCCTGAAGACTAATAGAAATTTTGGGCTCCTAGAAGTGCTTAGGAGAGGTGTATGTGCCAAGGAGTAATTAAACAATATGTGTGGATGGCAAATGAGAAGCCTACAGGGGAAGAGCAGGCTTACAAAGGAGGGTGGGCTTCGTTCTGCTTTGAGGTCCGTGACTCAGAGATGAAATGGATCTTCAAAGGTAAAGGATTTTGCTTATAGATATGAAGAGGAAGAGAACAAAGCATTCCTGACTGTGGCCACTAGTCTCCAAAGACCATCACCATCAATTCCCTCCCACCTCATACCCGAATGATGTTTGTTCCATCAAGAGTTGGATCTAATTTCCCAACCGTTGAATATGGGCCGATCTTAGTGACCCATTCTAACTAGTAGAAAGAGGCAGAGGTACACTGTGCGACTTCCAAAACCAGATTTAAAAAGGCCATGCCACCTCTACCTAGTGTGTGTGAGGTGCTTGCTTTTGGAACCCAGACACTATATATTATGAGGAAGCCCAGGCCTCATGGGGGAACCTGTGTGGACAGGAGCCAAGGACCCCAGCTGTCAGCCCTGGCTGAGCCCACAGCCACTATGAATTGCCACACATATAAATGAGGAAAACTTTGAGGTGACTCCAGCCCCAGTGACTGTCTGACTTCAGCCTCATGAGAGAACACAGGTGAGAATCACCTAGCTGAGCCCAGTCATCCCCTACCACCCTGAGTGAAAATAATTGTGTGTAAATGACTGTTGTTTTTAAGCCAGAGTATTTTGGGGTGGTTTGAAACAGGAGGGAAGGGGGCAGGGCACAACCTTTAAAAGAATGACATAGCCATAGGACATGAAAAAAACTGGTTAGAATGAACTAGGTCCAAGATGGCAGAAGATTCGACTTCCAGTAGAACTTGAGCTTCATTAAACACTCATTGTAATGCATATCCATGCTAAATGACACACCCACAGGCACCATGACAGTTCTGAGGCCAACCATAAAAGGCCAAAAAGTGGGTAATAGCCCTATTTCTGGAAATCTCCACCCCTTCTCCAAAATAGTTGGGATAATCCTCCCACTCATTAGCCTATGAAATTACCCAGCCCATAAAAACTAACTACCCCATATTTTGGGGCCTCTCGCCTTCTGAGATGGCTCACACTCTGTCTGTGGAGTATGTTTCTCCCAGGGCCATTCTTACCTTTTGAGATGGACCACGTTCTGTCTATGGAATGTGTATCTCTCTAAAAGAAATCCACTTCTCACCTATCACTTTGTCTCTCACTGAATTCTTTCTGTGACAAGACATCAAGAACCTGTGCTTGGGCTTCCCTGGTGGCACAATGGTTGAGAGTCCACCTGCCGATGCAGGGGACACAGGTTTGTGCCCCGGTCCGGGAAGATCCCACATGCCACGGAGCAGCTGGGCCCGTGAGCCATGGCCACTGAGCCTGCGCGTCCGGAGCCTGTGTTCCGCAACGGAAGGGGCCACAACAGTGAGAGGCCCGCGTACCGCAAAAAAAAAAAAAAAAACCTGTGCTTCATTAAGTCCTCAGACCAGGTGTGTGATCTCAATTAAGAGACGGTGGGTTCAAGTCCCAATCTGGGTTGTGTGGGTTTGAGTCTCAGCCCTTGGGTTTAAATTCCAATCTCAGTGTTGGCTGGGTTTGAGTCCCAGCTTGTGGGTTCCAGTCCCAATCTGAATTGTGCAGTTTCCGCTTCTTACATAGAAGTAGAAACTAGAGCACAAAGGAGGAAGCTGTAGTAACAGCACAGGGTCACTGAACAACAGCCTGACTTCAGGCTCACTGAAGCTGAGGAAAGGGGATAGAAGGAAAGCATGGCATAAGGCTGCAGGGTCAGGCACAGGATATGGACAGTTGTTGATGCCATACCAAGGGGGGCAGTCTATTCTATGGGCAATGGGGAAGCCACTGAAGTGGTCTTAGAGGGGACGTGGGAGGTTAATATGATCAGATCTGAGACAGCCCTTCTAGCAGCAGTGTGCAGAAGCCCTGGGAATACTCCATTCATCCCAGTAGAGAGGGTGAGGGGCCCTGAAAGAAGGCCAGAAAGAGGAGGGATGGAGCATGGAGGGAAGATTTAAATGTGCTAGGGAAGATAATCTACAGGATTTGGAGGTTGCCTGCATTTGAGGTTGAGGGGAGGAGAAATTAAAGAAAACTTGTTCATTCATTAAATTCTGATTGACAGACTACTAAGTACTAAGCATGTTTCTGAGCCCTGAGGATAAAGCAATGAATAAGGCATTTGGTCCCTCATGAACTTATATTCTAGTGAGGAAGAAAAACAAATGGGTTTAAATGAGTTTAAGACAATTTCTAGTTCATGCCTTTTCTATTAATCCATCTTCTCATATACCAGGCAGTATACAGGAGAAATGGACAATTTTTCAGAAAATAAGATGAACTCCTTAATTTAACATTCTGATGGTGATCCACGGGCAAATTATCTGGGTGCTGGAGAGAGTTCAGGACTTGTTCTTTGATACTGTTAGACCCTGTGTGGAAATCCAGAAACATGGAGGTCAAAGGAGTACCCTGGGTTGTCTCTTGTGGTCTTTGGTCCCAGAGACCACGGCCATGTGGCCAAAAGGAAGCATGAAGGACACGCTTGAGCCAGGAAGGAAGTGATTCTCATTCATTTTTCTATAGTCAGGTAGGCATTTGTTAATTCAGCAAATATCCGTCATTCTGACTGCTGGGCATACTGTAGTGAAAAAGAGAAAGAAAACCCCTCAATTCATGGGGCTTACATTATATTAGGGAAGACAGATAATAAGAGGTAAAGAAACAACATAATATCTGTATAGTAGCTTCCTATTGCTGCTGTAACAAAATATCAGAAACTTAGCGGCTTAAAATGCCACAGATTCATTATCTTACAGTTCTGAGGTTTAGAAGTCTGAAAGTGGATCTTATGGGTTAAAATCAAAGTGTCAACAAGACCACATTCTGAGAATCCATTTCCTTGCCTTTTGTAGCTTCTCGAGGCCACCTGCATTACTTGGCTCATGGCCCCCTTCCTACAACAGCCTCATTCTGACCTCTGTTTCCCCTGTTAATCTCCCTCCCTGACTCTGATCCTCCTGCCTCCCTCACATAAGTACTCTTGTCCCACGCAGACAATCCAGGATGATCTTGATATCCTTTACTTAATTACATCTGTAAAGTCCGTTTTTCTATCCCTTTTGCTATGTAAACTGACAAAATTAATGACAGATTCTGGGGATTAGGATGTGACATCTTTGGGGACCATTATTCATCCAACCACAGTCAAGTTCTGACTACTACAAAGAAAAATAAAGCAGGATAAGCAGATGGAAGGTATGACTGGGGAGAAAAGGAATGAAAGGAGAGGTCAAATTGGGGCCTGATTATGTAAGATTTTTAAACTGTGGTAAGGACTTGGGAGTTTATTTTCAGTGTGTAGGGAAAACTCTGGAGGATTGGCCAAGTGTGGCATGACTTGGTTTACAGTTTTCAAGGTTTACTTTTGATGCCATGTGGAGAAATTTTTAAGGAATTTCATTCCAAAGAATAACAGAAAAAAAAGACTGAAGGACAATGCACGTTCAAAGGAGGTGTTGTTGCTTTTGTTTTTATTCATTTTTTCACATTAGAGATATACCAGCAAGTCTATGTGCCTGTGGGAATAGTCTAGTGAAGGAGAAATGGGTGATACAGGAAGAGAAGGGATTAAAAGCAGAGGCAAAGTCCTTGACTGGGCAAGAAGGCAATAGGATCCAGTGCACAAGACGAGGGGTTAATGTACGATAGGAACAGAGATGATTCTTCCTTCATTAACAAGTGGGAAATGTAGAACCAGAGGGAAGGGACAGACGTAGGGAGACCAGTACACTGTACCTATCTCCCTGGTGGAATAAGAAGCAGGGGTATTGCTAAATCTGTGTGTGTGTGTGTGGGGGGGTGTTACAGGAGAAAACTAAGCGTGAAATATTTGAGAGTGACAGAATGCTTTGAGTATGGAAATGTTGTAGGTTTCCTGGGCAATATCGAGAGCCCCTTGAGGATTGTAGTCATTAATTTAAAGCCAGCAACGTTGCCTGCATGCTTTGGTTTCAGCCATGATCAGCTGCTTGGGAACAGTAATGAAGAATATGAAAAGTTGGATTTGATCAAGATTAGAGTTTTGAATGTAAACACAATGGAGAGAGAAGGGGAGAACGGATTTGAGGGTGTGTAAGGGAACAATTATAAATGTGGACTCTGGCATTTAAGTTATATAAAGGAGCAAAGTGAGGACATGGGGCATTGAAGGACAGCAGAAAGAGGTAGGGTCAATGGATAGAAGGTCTCAGGGGGATAAAAAATTATTGGTATGGGGGTATTAGAGTGAGATGGAAAAATGGAGGTAATGATCAAAGAGGGATGCCTCAAATTGAGATTTTGAAAGAGATGTATGTAAGGGTAACAAAGCATACCATGGATTTGGATAACTAAGGTGCAATGGAAGGCAAGAACATTAGAAGTAAAGACAAAGTGTTGGACAAATTATCCATATAGATATAAAAGCACAAAGGATAATAATAGAATAGTGATAGGGAAATTTCCAGTGATCCAGGGCCTAAATTCTCCAACTAATTAAGGCAAAAGATTAGAAGGATGGTAAGTGATTATTAAAAAGAGGAGTACCAAATAGCATAGTCAAAGACATTGGGTAGGGTCAGGGAGGCAGGGGAATGATGGTCTGGAAGTGGGAATGAAGAGTATTACCACTCTAGGTCCAGTGGTCCATGGAGTGGTGGGAAGGAAAACGGCCATCATTTGAGAAAGCTACAGGGAAAACACTGGCCTCAAGGGACAGCCAGATTTCCTTAGGAACGAGAAGGTGGAAGGCACTTTGAAGCTTAGGATTTAGGGGATTTTGCTGATGACACTCAGTGAGTTCTAGAAAATACAGTTGCCAAGTTTAAGGCTCTGAGGTGTAGGAACTGGGGTCGGGAGAGAGCTGCACAGAGCCATGATGGGGATAATGCCCTGGGCACTCATGGGATTAGTCTGATGTTCTCTCAGGGCAGGAGCCAGAGAACATTTTCTGTAAAGAGCCAGACAGGTTTTGTGGAACATAAGTTCTCTGTCACGACGATAACTCAGCTCTGGCAGTGCAGCCTCAGACGTGCGTAAACGAATGAGGGTGGCTGAGTCCCAGTAAAACTCATTAGAGGAAACTGGCAGTTAGCCGACCCCTGCCTGAGGTGGAGTTGATTGATGAGTTTTGGGGACTGTTAGTTGGGTGGTTGCAGGGATAAAGCAGGTTGAGGTCAGAGGAGGGTGGTGGGAATAGTATTCTCACAGAGAGTTCATGTTATTCTAGGGCCCTGCATCCTACCAGCAGGGTGAGGGCTGGGTAATCCCTGTGGCATCTGGACCTCTGCGGGCCTACTCAGACCCTGCTGTGGCCTCCTGTGTTTTAGCTAGACTAATGGGTAAATGGTGTGGTCACCTTCCAAAACACAAGTGAGGAAGAAGAGACACTTTTGAGGGAAAAATGTTGAGTTTCATTTATGATGTTGACTTTGTTATCCGAGTAGAGACGACCAATTGAATTAGGGTCTGGAGCTCACAAGATGTCTGGGTGGGACATATAAAGGCACCGTCCTTGGGTAAAGGATAAATTGAAGTCTCACTCAGGCTTTAACTGAAGACAATCCCCTTGGGAACATTTAAGGGCAGGCAGAAATGGTTTCCAGTTTTATATATTGATAAAATCAATCCCATGTTTTCTAAATCCCATCCTCATTTTGTGCTGGATGGGCACCAAGATTTTGAAAAGTATGAGATGGAAAGTTTCCACATTCACAGATCAGATAAATGCACTACTTGTTTGAGGTTGTATAACCGAGGAATGAGTGCATGAAAAAAAGTCTTGAATCTCCTGCAATTATTTCAGTAGAGCACAATGATTAATGAGTTGAGGGTTGAAATATCCTCTTTCCTTTTGATGGCTCATTTTTCTGCCCATCATCACCTCTAGAAGAGGACAAAGAAATGAAATCATTTAACATTACTACCAATTAACAGCTTCTGTGGAGAAACTAATGGAAACTCTAGCATAAGTGGACGTTTTTAGGTTGTCTCTTTCTGTGCCCTGAGAACCCAGAAAATCAGTATGAGGTAGTGGAAATGTGGTGGTCTGTGCTGAGAATCTGAAGACCTGAATTTGAGGTGGTTTAGGTACAAACAGGACAGGTGACCTTGGGTTCCTCACTTAACCTCTCTGCCCTGCAGTGTTCTCACTTGTAAAGTGCCAACTACATGCCAAGTATATGCCAGACACCATGCATACCCCTTGCTTCATTTAATAATTCCTACCTGGGCTTCTCTGGTGGCGCAGTGGTTGAGAGTCCACCTGCCAAGGCAGGAGACACGGGTTCGTGTCTCCGGGACACGGCATCCGGGAAGATCTTCCCGGCATCCGGGAAGATCCCGCATGCCGCGGAGCGGCTGGGCCCATGAGCCATGGCCGCTGAGCCTGTGCGTCTGGAGCCTGTGCTCCGCAACGGGAGAGGCCACAACAGTGAGAGGCCCGCGTACCGCAAAAACAAATAAATACATAAATAAATAATTCCTACCTAAAACAAGGTTGCTGTAAGAGCCACGGGAAATGGATATAAAAGCACCTTGTAAACCATAAAGCAATACACCACATAAGGCATTCTATAACACTAATCACGGGTTTTCAGTGGCCCTAATTGCCACAGAAATAGCAATCAGTTTGCCCATGTCTGAAAGCCTCATTCTGGGGTTCAGTTTTCTTTTGTGTTGCTGTTTTTCTTCTTTTTTTTTTTTTTTTTTTTTTTTTGTTTTCTTTTTTGGATGTGCCCCACGGCATGTGGGATCCTTTTTCCCCCGACCAGGGATCAAACCCATGCCCCCTGCATTGGAAGGACAGAGTCTTAACCACTGGACCACCAGGGAAGTCCCTGTGTTACTGTTTTTCATTATTGTTCTTAGGTTAAGGAACCAAACCTCCCATTTACTGCTTATGTTTTATACTAAAATTGCCAAACTCAGAAAAGGGAAGGTAAAGTTCTAGAATTCTTCAGTGACCCGAGGCCCAATCCTCTTACTAAATGTGCTGTGACTTTTATAAATCCCAATCTGCTGCCCTTTCTAAAGCTCCCCTTATGGATGTGCCCCACGGCATGTGGGATCCTTTTTCCCCCGACCAGGGATCAAACCCATGCCCCCTGCATTGGAAGGACAGAGTCTTAACCACTGGACCACCAGGGAAGTCCCTGTGTTACTGTTTTTCATTATTGTTCTTAGGTTAAGGAACCAAACCTCCCATTTACTGCTTATGTTTTATACTAAAATTGCCAAACTCAGAAAAGGGAAGGTAAAGTTCTAGAATTCTTCAGTGACCCGAGGCCCAATCCTCTTACTAAATGTGCTGTGACTTTTATAAATCCCAATCTGCTGCCCTTTCTAAAGCTCCCCTTAGCAAAGTAAAGGGTTTGGAAAAGGAATCCACAGGAGTGCTCTTTTCTGGCCTGAGGAGGCAGTGCCATTAGGATATTATGGCATTCTTGCATTATAATTTACACCTGCATTTCATGCATTTTATTCACCGCCAATAATTATTGAATAATTACTGTGTTCTCCCACTGCGGGCTCTCTTTGTACTCCCACTTCTCCCTAGGGTTTCAGCTAGATTGTTGCCTCTTGAAAGTTTCTTTCCTTCTGAAAAGCAGGCAGGTGGCTTGTAATTGTTATTTTTGAGCCAAGCATTTAAATAGGCAAGCTTTCTACCCAGTAGCCTATCTCCCCGGTTTCCGTGTGTACTGTTTACTGGAAGGATAACAGGAAGCAGCTTGTCCTAGGAAGTCACTGCTACTTAAAGACCTTAAAATTCATGTGTTTGTGACTCCCGTGTTACCTATTTTCATGTAGCATCTTCCAAATCTGCTAAGCTGATTTGAATTGAGATAAATTAGATCATTTGCAGCCCAACTTGCCTGCCAAATTCAAACTGGCACTTGAAGCACTTTATGTATGTTTGGGGGTTTGCTGGAAGACAAAATCATCAAGACTTAGCTATAGTGAAGGAGTTTGTTTGTTTTCCTGTATGGAAAACAAGTTAACTCCTGCTTCTTTTTGCTTTTTACTCCTTTGCTGCAAAAAAAAAAAAAATAATTCCCCAGTCACCTGGTTAGTCTGTCTCCATATACATCCTCTAACTCAGAGATTTCTATCTTCTTGCCAGGAAACAAAAACTTCAGAGATTATAGATAAATCTAAAGTATTAGGTATAATCTGATGGCTTTACCTACATGATCTTTTAGTCATTTCAGTGTCACTGCTCCCGGGGAAAGTCTTGTTAAGACTGGAATTTTTACTCAACATTCCTTTCTGTTAAAAACCTATAATTACTCTTGGAACGAACTTAAACTTTTGTTACTTCCCAAAGAGTGCTTACGCTGAATCCTAAAGTGTTCATTGGGTTTTTGCCACCTACTTTACAACCACAATGAAACTCAATATATGATGGTTTAATAGACAAGTGTTTCTTGAGTCTGATTTTTGAAAATGGAGACAAAAGCTGTTCTGGACTCCAAAGCTTTCACATAATTTATTATTCCACACATTTGTTATTGCGTATTTCACAATAAATACACAAAGGCTGCTTTCTGTATTTATTCAGACTTAGAAATTGTAACCAAAATGACCCAAGCCCTGGTATCACAGGATAACTGAATACTTATTATTAGAAGGCAAATTTTACTGGATAAATGCAGACATTGCTCTAATTGGTTGTACAGTGTAACACCCAGCACTTACTAAGGCAAAGTTGTTTACACTCATCTCTCAGTTAATCCTCACGTCAAGGTGTCCCTAAAGTAGGTGGGTAGAAAGTAGGAAATAATATGATCCTCTGCGCTATAGCACAAGAGTTGAGCTACTTGGAATTGGTTTGGAAATCTAAGCTCGGGACACTCAGAATATCATCTTGTTCCCAGGAGTCTCCTCAGTTTCCAAGTGATTTTCCCATAAGAAAAGAGAAGATAATAAATAGAGTCATAGGAATGT
This sequence comes from Neophocaena asiaeorientalis asiaeorientalis, assembly GCF_003031525.2. Taxonomy (NCBI): domain Eukaryota; kingdom Metazoa; phylum Chordata; class Mammalia; order Artiodactyla; family Phocoenidae; genus Neophocaena; species Neophocaena asiaeorientalis. Next base: position 5,297,862 of record NW_020175414.1, read on the forward strand.
TTGAAACTTCATTTTATGTTGTTGTAAATAATACATTCCTTTAAATAATATCCCTTTGTAAGCTCATGTGTCACCTCACCCAGCCGTCTCTATTATAAAAAACTCAGATTTGGGACACGACAGATTGGCAATCCCAATGCCCCAATTGTTGTAAAATGTTTGATAAAGTTGAAGTCTGCCTTCATGTATATTTTAGACATTGGTCAGTTTATTCATTTAATAAATTATTACTGAACATCTGTACATGTTAGATACTGCACTAGGGCTGGTGATAAAACAAATAAAGCATAGCCCCTGCTCTCCCTAGAACGCTCAATGATGCTAAATGTAAAATCAGAATGAAAATCTAGGAGATGAAATTATTTAGATAGAGAAATGACTGACCTCAAGAAATAATCTGTGCATGGCCAAGATGTTACAACACATAACCAGTACACAATCACTTGTGCTGAGTCAGAGATATTAACTAATCCAAATACAGTAAATAGAAGAAAGTGAAATAATTCACTTACTCATATATCATGTATTTATCATTCGCATACCTTTCCGTGCCCTCACAGAACTTACAGCCCTTATTTACCAGTGTCTCCCTCAGTTTTCCCAGCTGTGAATATGTCCCCACATCCATTCAGTTGCCTAGACCAAATAGCAGGAATCAACCTTGATTCACTTCTTTCCTTCAACCTCAAACCTCCCCTGACCTCTCACCCCCAATTCAGAAGCAAACTCGGCCAACTCCAAAACACACTGAATGTACACTGTCTCACGGTCTGCAGTCACTGCTCTTGTCAAGCCCCGCCACCTCTCGTGTGGCCCTCGGTGGAGCCCTAACTGAGTTCCCTGCCTCTGTTCTGCCCTTCCAACCCCAGCACACACACCATCCATTTCCAACTCAGCAGCCAGAGTAAACTTCTTAAAATGGAAACCAGCTGTATGTCAATTACATCTCAATTTAAAAAAAAAAAAAGGAAACCAGATTGTGCCACTTATCAGTGCAAAGTGGCTCCCCTTGTACGGAATAAAATTCAAACTCCTTTTTTGGGGCTATGAAAGCACATATGATCTAGTCCCTGTCTTTCTCTCCAAGCTCAACTCCTACTATCACGGCCCACTCCCAGCCATACTGGACTTTCTGTGCCTCATGTTCACCAACTGCCTTCCCACTTTGAGCCTTTGTACAGGCTGGTCCTCCTAATCTTTACGTGGCTGGTTCCCTCATCACTCAGATCACAGCATAGAGTTATAGCCTCAGACATCTTCTTTGAGCTCTCCCTTTACCATCATATCACCACCAGTTTAATTCTCCACATACCACTTATCACACTCTGGGGGTATCCCTTTTTATTGGTTTATTTGATTGTTGTCTGTCCACCACCATTAAAATGGAAACTCCATGTCTATCTCATTGTGCCTAAAACAGTGCCTGATAATGTACCCAATGCTCAATAAATATTTGTGGAATAAAAGGATGAATGATGTCAGCTAGAAAAGGTTGGGGGGCAGAATGAGGAACTGGAGGGAGAGGCGGGGAGGAGAACTGGGTTTAACCTCAAATCTGTCGCTCTGCAGTTTATGTGATCTAGCACAAGTTATCAATGCTAAGCCATAATTTCCTCTTCTGTAAAGTAGGAATAATAACTGTGAGCATATAAACTGCTCAGCTTTCTTCCTGTTATGTGTGGATGCTAAATAAATATTAGTTTTAATGTGATATTATTAGGTGTGCTCTGTTATGGACCTGAACACTTCTAATATGTCACCCCATGAGTGGGATGAACTACACCTCCATAGCTTCCACCTCTTTCAATACGATTCTCTGCAAGTCAAGCAACTCTCTGATTATTAACTTGACCTCCTACATACCTGATTCATTAGTATCCTTGGCTGCCAATAAAAGCATATTTCCTGATGAATATTAATAAGATAACACCATGTTTACATTTAGTCTCTTTTGAGTTTTGTTAGCTTGAATCAGTCCCCTGAACTTATTCCTCTCTGGGAAAAACCAAACACAGAGGTGTGGGGCCTCCAAGGCTGCTGTCCAGGCCCTGCCCAATGGCTGCACCAAAGGCCCAGGCCCAGGAGAGCAACCCCAGGCTGTCCTGGACAGCCGTTCCCAGTTGTGCACATGGACTCCCGTGCTTTGAATCTAATCACTCTTCCACATGATAACTCTTCCAATACTGAAAATTTTCTATTTTTCTTTTACCTCCCTCCCCCAAATCTTCCCTCGAAGATGGATATCTGCATAGAATGAGAAATCACTGGGGCCGTTTTACCGTTCTGAGCTTCAAATGGGTCAGGAGTGACACCGGCTGAGACATTTCATGTGTTTTTCTTTTAATCTGTCTTTGGGGGAAAGAGCTATATCTGTTATAGACTTAATATTTTTAGAAATTTAATGGGCTCATTTAGAAGTAAATATTTTAAATGGGCCACCCACTCATTGCCTTAACTGCATCTTACTGTGGCATTATCACAGAGGCTTCAAACCTCAGGGACCCAGAAACCTTTTAACACTCTGTTTAGTAAACGATAAACTCTTGGTTGATGATCTGAGTTCACTCTCCCTTAGCGCAGATCAGGCTGCTGAGGCAGGTGATATTTCAGTCATTTGAATGTCAGTCTAAAAGCATGAACATCTCTGCCACACATCATCAGAGCCCCGGGTCATTTACACTTGTGGTTGTCTTACTTCACAGCCCAGAGCTTTCCCCGAGCTGCTGTCATTCTGACCCTGAGGCCGCCCTTCACAGCCTCCTGACTCCACTCCCCACATCCCCTTTCAAGCCGACACTGAGCAGAAGTTGACCTTGTCCCATCAACCACTTACCCACACAGACCCAATTAATCTTTGGTTGCCAGTCAGTCTAACTCACTTTCCTCCTTGAATTCTATAGAATCTCACAGAAGGGAAGTTTCGGCTTCATTTTCTTCCATGTGGAATGAACTGTGGCTGAAACATAGATGGCTGCACTATGGAAGGATTTGAGGACCCCTGGGGACCAAAGGCATCTTCTTGTCAGAGTGTCAGTGTGTGGGAACCTACCCCTACTCCTTTCTTTTACTCCTTAGGGCTTCTTTCCAAGGATAAGAAATTCCTAGGTAAATAACCAATTGCTTCCAACCCGGGAGTCTGCTCTAAGACAGATTCCACACAAAAATAAGGGGAAATGGATGGAAAAGGGCACCGAAGAAGGCATTCTGAGTGTCTCAAGGTGTATGAGGGTGCTGGGTGCCTGTGCATAGTGGGTGCCCAAGTGAGTTTAACCATGATTAGACCTGGCTTCAGTCAAGAACACAAAAACGTAAATCAGTTGTTATTTCAATAAATGTAGGGCAGAAGTCTATCATGAGGACTCGGTTCATCAGTGTTTAGAATATTCAAAATGCATTCAGACCACTTGTAAGATGATAACTATTGTCTACATGAGATGCCTATATCGTCATTGACCTGGATTTGATGAGCTGCTCACACGAGTAGAGTAAAGATTTGATTTGGAAAAAAAAAAAAAAGATTTGATTTGGGGTGCAAAGACTGAAAAGAAAGACAGCATTGCCCATGGAATGAGAAACTCAAGCAGTGGGGAAGATCAGTGGTCCATCCCACATTCCAACACCAGGGAAAACATCCCATGGTGCCATCCTTGGAGTTTGTGAGGCCCACCCATTGTAACAACAATTGGGGAGTATACTTGGGTCCTGTGATAGGCAGAATAACAGCTCCCACCCCCAAAGTTTTTCATGTCCTAATCCCCAGAAACTTTGCATATGTTAAATTACATAGTAAAGGAGAATTAAGGTTACAGATAGAATTAAGGTCTCAATCAGCTCACCTGGAGATAGGTCAGATTATCCTCAATTATCTGGGTAGGCCAAATGTAATCACAAAAATCTTTAAAAAGTAAAAGAGGGGGCTTCCCTGGTGGCACAGTGGTTGAGAGTCCGCCTGCCGATGCAGGGGACATGGGTTCGTGCCCTGGTCCGGCAAGATCCCACATGCTGCGGAGCGGCTGGGCCCACGAGCCGTGGCCGCTGAGCCTGCGCGTCCGGAGCCTGTGCTCCTCAACGGGAGAGGCCACAACAGTGAGAGGCACACATATCGCAAAAAAAAAAAAAAAA